>NC_041387.1:630431651-630477041 GCF_002162155.2 Triticum dicoccoides
CCCTCTCCTCCACCACCGCAGCCGCCCCACCCCTCCGACGCCCCCTCCTCCACCCGGTGAGACCCCTTGTATTTTTTCTGTTTCTGTTTATGTATTTTAAGTTTACTTTAGGTTTACTTTAGGTTTGGTTTAGTTTAGGTTTACTTTAGTTTAGGTTTAGAGTAGAGAGCCTTAGGGTGTGTTGTTTTTGCAAAGTATTTTTGCAGTTTTCAGGAAATACCGTGGTTTCTGAAAAAACTTTGGTATTACATACTTTGAGGTGTTTGGATGAAACAATAACTAAAGTTTCATAAACAGTAGTATGCCAAAAACTATGATTTTTTTACAGTATCTGAAAAAGTGGTCCGGACCTCTTTTTTCTAAACAGAAGAGAGGGAAGTCATTGAAGATAGGGCGCTTGACACTCCTCTCTACATTGAGATAAGATCAAATGCATGCCATCGTTACTATTTTGCCTCTTTCCATTATCTTGTTAGCGAATCTTATTCTATCTCGTGACTAAGTTAAGATTACCTTCTGTTAATTGGTGACTCGACTCCTTCTTCTGGTGATTGCAAGTTGCAACACTGCCGGGCGGCATATAGATTTGAGATGGCACCGGTGGATGGGAATACGACACTAACTATTTGTAGTGATTTTGCCCACTTTTATGACTCGTTGGTTGCCGATTACTTTCAAGCGAGTAGTGCACGTCTCAAGCAAAGATTGATCATGGAGTAGACTGATTCGTTGGTACGCAATAGGCTAGCTAGCTAGCTGATTGATTATAAGGGATGCACATACACGGACAAAGAGTTTTGCCATGGCTGGGTTGCACTCGTACAGTAGGTGATGTGCACACAGACGTTAAGTAGTCCAGACATGTAGCTCCTTTTAGTTAGCTGAGTTATTTTCATCTGTCATCAAGCCTCACAATCCGGTCAAAATTATAGTATAAAAACACCAGCCAAACACCTGGTAGTTTTACTAAAACTGAGAAAAATCATGGTTTAAAGAAACCACGGTATTCCTTACCCACACATCGAAATACCGTGGTTTTCAATTACCATAGTTTTCTAAAAGCTTTGTTAGATAGGCAGTTGATAGCAGCTACAAACACACATGTTAGCTAGTTGGATTCACTCAATGGTTTAGTTGATCGGAATTGATTAGTTGGGTATGGACACTCGTGTGTTGTGGCCGGTACTCGTGTGTTGATCGGAGTTGATTAGTTGATCTGATTTGAGGTATGTTTATTTGATTGGTGTGTGGCACCTAGAGCCACCTAAAATATGGTGCAACTATGATTGTTGCCACAAGTATTCCAATGTGATCACACCACCTAAAATAATAAGAAGAAGAGAATTAAAGAGGAGGAACAAGAAGTGTATTTTTCCCTATTTTTAGATTACTATGCTCTTTTTTTTCAACATTTTCAGTTTTCTTTCACGTCTAAAGAAATCCCTAGTTTTGAAGGGTGCCAATTACCATTGCCAACTAACCTACCAAATTAATTAAGTGTTGTTGATGTTGTTGAGCACAAGTGCGTTGCTTGTTTTTTCTCATTTTTCTTTCATGTCTAGAAACTTGGCTCTATGTTTATAGATATGCTTCTAGATACTAATTTGGTCTCTTCTGCTGCTTATTAGAGATGGGGAGAGGCTGTCACCGCAGGCTCTGCTCTGCCACACCAGAGTACGAGTTGGATGCTTTCGAGTTCTTCAGTATCATACTTGAGACTTCCTCCAAGAGGCAGGTATATAAAAGGAGAGATCTCCCCTTCACTCACCTCATTATGATAACTATGTTGTTTGCTACATCACTCCTTGTCCCAAATTGCATAGGCTGCCTACTACTTTTATGACGATGCTGGACGGCCATCGGCCAAAGAATGTGAAGCTGCGACAGGCCTGCAGTGGGCTCCACAAGCTTTGGGACGTGGAGTTAGTGATCAGGTACGGCCACATGTACCTGTGTCGTGGCTGGGAGCAGTTCTACCTTGCCTATGACCTGCGGCACGGGTACTTCCTTCTCTTCAGGTACGACGGTGATGCCATGCTCACTGTGAAGGTGTTCAACACGACTATGTGTCGCATGCGCTACCAGGACGACGATGATGCTAGTACGTTCTACCTCTTCTTCCTCTACATTTTGCTTTGTCTCACATCGATTGTTAATGGTCATTGTTGCATTTGGTCAGGCAATGGGAGCAGCAGCAGCGACTCTAGCTACAGCCAAAGTAGCAGCGACTCTTATCCGGAATGGAGTGGGGAAGAATAGGAGCAGAGTGGGGATGAGGAGGTGCAGGCTGACGATGGGCAACAGATGGTGGTGGCTGAGGATGACGTAGCAACAGTGGTGGCTGAAGATGGGCAAGAGATGGTGGTGGCTGAGGATGACCTAGCGATGGTGGTGGTGCCTGAAGATGGCCTCGCGATGGTGGTGGTGCCTGACAATGACATCGCGATGGTGGTGGCGCCGGCGATCCCACAGCCGAGCGACATGACCATGCCAATTGTGGTAGAAGACTACATCCCACTGCCTTTGCAGCCTCGCCGCTCTTGGCACATCAGGATGAGGAAGGAGAAGGAGAAGAAGAATGAGGAGTGAACTATGTCAGGTATGTCAGATCTCCAGAATGATCTATATATACTTAGCTTTGTTTCCTCCAAGATGACATAAGTTAGCTCTAATATTCTAAGTTATCTCTAATATATATGCTTAGTTTCTAGGTTTTCTCAATAATGACATACACTTGGCTTACCTGTGTAAAAAATGGCATAATTATGCTTAGTTAACTCAAAAATGGCATAATTAGTTAAGTTAGCTCCAAAATGACCCATTTAACGTAGGTTAGCTCCAATATGATCCATTTTACCTAGGTTAGCTCCAAAATGACCAAGTTTACCTGGGTTAGCATCAATTTGATCCATTTTAGCTAGGTTAGCTCCTAAATGACCTAATTTACCTAGGTTAGCTCCAAAATGACCAACTTTACCTAGGTTAGCTCCAATATGATCCATTTTAGCTAGGTTAGCTCCAAAATGATCAAGTTTACCTAGGTTAGCTCCAATATGATCCATTTGAGCTAGGTTACCTCCAAAATGATCAAGTTTACCTAGGTTAGCTCCAATATGATCCATTTTAGCTAGGTTAGCTCCAAAATGACCTAGTTTACCTAGGTTAGCTCCAAAATGACCTAGTTTACCTAGGTTAGCTCCAAAATGACCAACATGGCATAATATGCTTAGTTCACTCAAAGATGGCATAATTAGCTAGGTTAGCTCCAATTTACCTAAGTATGCTTACTTCTTATTCCAGTCTTCTTCTTCTTCTTCTTCATTTTCTTCTTCTTCATGTTCTTCTTCTTCTTCTTCTTCTAACTTTCTTGTTTCCCATTTTGTAGATCTCATTTAATTCACGGAAGCTTGCATGGATGGAGTGCTTCTTTTCCCTTTCTGATTTTATTTTGTATCGATGAACTTGCATGGATGGAACTTGTTATATATGGATGGACGGATAACAGTGTTGGATGAACAATGTGAAACTTTTGTAATATGTATGGATGGAACTATGTGTTGGTTATGTATGTATATATGATGAAACTTGTGTGTTGGATATATCTTTTGTGAAATTTGTGTGTTCAAATTGAATGAATTTAAGAAAAAACAGAAAAAATAGGGGCTATACAGGATCTTGGCCGTCCGCTGGCGGACGGCAAAGAAATTTGCCATCAGCCAGCAGATGACAAAGATACCACGTGGCAGCTCCCTGTACAACCTGGGGGCTGTCCTATTTGGTTACTTTGCCGTCCGCCAGCTGACGACAAAGCTCACCGTTAGCCCCCTAACAGCCAGACGTTGTCACGTGCGCCATCCAGGACCATTGCCGTCAGCCGGCTAACTGCAAAGATTGTTTCATCTTTGCCGTTCGCCAGCTGACGACAAAGAAGCCTTTATCGTAGCCCATTCAGCCGGACCTATTACCGTCAGCTGACGGACGGCAAAGGTCTTTGCCGTCCGCCTTGTATGCCTTTGCCGTCCGCCATGGCGGACGTCAAAGAAGCTGATTCCAGTAGTGAGAGCGCCTACTAGTAAAAAAGTCAATTCGGTAGAAGAAATAAATTCTTTGAGTGGAAAAGTTGATGCTCTTATGAAGTTGGTTGCTAATAAAAGTGCTCCTATTGATTTTAATTATGTGCCTTTGTCTACCTTGATTGAGCAAAATAGTGATGCCATAGATGTGAATTTTATCTTGCGAAACAATTTCAATAACAATGCTTATAGAGGTAATTTTAATCCTAGGCCTTTTCCTAGTAATTCCTCTAATAATTATGGTAATTCCTATGGTAATAAGTATTATAATAATAATAGAAACACTCTGATCTTGAGAATAATATTAATGAATTTATCAATACTCAAAATGTTTTCAATGCTACGATAGAAGAAAAGTTGAATAAAGTTGATGATATGTCTAGAAGTATTGATAGAATTTCTCATGATGTAGAAACTCTCAAGATGAAAAATTTTGTGCCTAAGGTTGAAGAATCAATTAAAGCTCTTTATTTTCTATGGATGAAAGTAAGAATAGAACCGCTATGCTTAGAGCTAAAAGAGAATTTTTAGAAAAAACGTTTTCTAGTGATTGCTTTCATAAAAGTGATGAAGATCTTAAAATGATTGGTGTTTCTTATATTGATTCTTTGTTTAGTAAAATTAAGATCGTTGAAAAAGGGATCGGAGAAGAGTCAACTTTAGCTAGAAGACATCCCGATAATTCGGAGGGTGAAGATCTAGTTGAGAAAATCAATAAAAGTGGGTTTGAAGAGGTCAAAACTTTAAGTAGTGATGTGCCCACTATTTTGGATTAAAAAGACTTTAATTATGATAGTTGCTCTTTGGTTGATTGTATTTCTTTGTTGCAATCCATGATAAATTCACCCCATGCTTATGAACGAAATAAAGCTTTTACAAAACATATTGTTGATGCTATGATGAAAGCTTTTGAACAAAAGTTGGAATTAGAAGTTTCAATTTCTAGGAAATTACACGATGAATGAGAACCTACTATCAAAGTCAAGATTAAAAATTATGAGTGCTTTTCTTTATGTGACTTGGGTGCTAGTGTTTCTACAATTCTAAAACCTTTATGTGATGTGCTTGGTCTTACCGATATAGAAGAATGCTCTTTAAATTTGCACTTGGCGGATTCTACTATTAAAAAGCCTATGGGAAGAATTAATGATGTTCTTATTCTTGCAAATAGGAATTTTGTTCCCATAGATTTTATTGTTCTTGATATTGATTGCAATCCGTCTTGTCCAATTATACTTGGTAGACCATTTTTACGTACTATTGGTGCCGTGATTGATATGAAAGAAGGCAATATTAAATCCCAATTTACACTAAGGAAGGGTATGGAACACTTCCCTAGAACAAGAATTAGGCCAGCATATGAATCAGTCATGAGGGCATCGTATGGATCTAGAACTAAAGATGACAACACTTAGATCCTTTGCATTATGCCTAGTTAGGGGCGTAAAATGATAGTGCTCGTTGGGAGGCAACCCAACTTGTATCTTTTTGCTTTTTGGTTTTCTTGTTGTTTTCAACAAAATACACAAGTATGCCTCTGATTGGATGTGTTTTTGTGGTTTAAATTAGTGTTTGTGCTAAGCAAGGCCTTTAGGATGATTTGGGTGAGAGTTGATTTGATCTTGCTAAAAAATAGAAACTTTTATGCTCACGAAAATATTCCCATTTTTAAGAGAAGAGTGCTTTTGAGTTGATTCTTTTTGAATAAGATTAATAAACAAATTGCTCATGTTGTCCTATTGTTTCAGAATTTTTGGAGTTACAGAAGTATTTGAAGTAGTCAAATTGCTACAGACTGTTCTATTTTTGACAGATTCTGTTTTCTTTGCATTGTGTGCTTGTTTTGATGATTCTATAGTTTTCTCTGAAGAGTTTTGTCATAGAAAAGTTGGAATAGAGTAGATATATTTCAAAAATAAAATATGAATGGGTTTGCAACAGTACTTATAGTAGTGGTTTGCTTTCTTATACTAACGGATCTCACAAAGGTTTTGTTGAGTTCTGTGTGATTGAAGTTTTCAAGTTTTGGGTGAGATTACAATGGATGAAGGAATAAGGATTAGCAAAATGCTAAGCTTGGGGATGCCCAAAGCACCCCAAGATAATATTCAAGAAGTATCAAGCAACTAAGCTTGGGGATGCCCCCGAGTGGCATCCCCTATTTCTTCTAACAACCATCAGTATTTTACTTGGAACTATATTTTTATTCGTCACATATTATGAGTTTTGCTTGGAGCGTCTTGTATGATATGGGACTTTGCTTGTTTTGCTTTGTGTTTTAAGTCTTGAATCCTTGCTGGACACAACTTTTTGAGAGAGCCAAAATTTATGCTATGCTTGCTCCTATGCTTCACTTAAATTTTTAGAGCCTTGGAATTGCTCTAGTGCTTCACTTATATCTTTTTGAGCATAGTGTGCTTTGTTATTTTTGAACAAATGCTCTCATGCCTCACTTAGATTTATTTGGGAGTTAGTAAATTTTTTAAGAAAATTCTCTTTTGCTTCACTTAAATTTTTTTGAGAGAAAGAAATATTATGCTCATGTTCTTCACTTAAATTTGTTCAAGCCTATTAAAAGCAACATATGAAACTAGTCCCAAAGTGATAGATATCCAAGGAGGATATAATAAAAACTTTCATGAAGATCATTGGACAAAATAAAATTGGTTCTTAGTAATGGTTTTGAGATATGACAATATGATATGTGAGTCATGTTGATGAGTAATTATGCTTTAGTAAGTATATTGGTGTTAAGGTTTGTGATTCCCTATGCAAGCACGAAAGTTAATAGTTATGCAATGAAATTACATTCTACTTGTGGTGCATTATTCGGTGTTAATTATGCTTAATGCTTGCTTATGAGATTTTTCGTTTCTTGGTTGGGCGCTTCTCAATCTTTTTGCTAGCCTTCATTTGCACTAAGTATGATCACTACTTGTGCATCCAAAACCCTTTAAACCAGTTTTGCCATACGAGTCCACTATACCTACCTATATGCGGTATTTCCGTGCCGTTCTAAGCAAATTTGCATGTGCCATCTCCAATTTTCAAAATAAAATTCTCTTTTGTGTGCTCGTACTGCTTGCAAGGCGGTGAGGGGTGGCCGATGTTTTCCATGCTAGATGTGTTATTCTCACAACGAGTATTTATTCACTTGTCATTGCATGAGAGTATGACAAAGGTATTAGGGATGCCTAGTCCCGAAATGAAAAATGAATTTACTTTATGTTGTCAAATAATAAATTCCTTGGAAAGTGTTGGTATGGAGGGCACCCGTGGATACGGTTAGCCATGGAAAGTGAAAGTATGGTGGAAAAAGGAATAAACTTTATTTTCTGTTTGGGAACCGCCTATAATATATCTAGCATGGAAAGTGTTGGGAACACTAAGTCGTTTTCATTGGTGAGAAAAGTATCTCAATTTTCGCTTTGAGCTCTGGCACCTCTAAAAATCCCTACTTCCCTTCGCGAAGGGCCTTTCTTTTACTTCATGCAATTTTTATTACTACTTGAGTCTCCATCTTCTCTTATAAAGCAGCAACTAAGGGGCACTATGATCGTACTTGAGCATTGGGTATAGCTAGTATTCGAGTGTGGTTCATGAATGGATCAATGATTGAGCATAATGGGCTAGGGATAACTTGCTTTAGTGTTGATATTTTGAAAGACATGGTTGCTTGTTGATATGCTTGAGTATTAAAGTCTTCATGTCAAAACTAGACTGTTGCTTTGAACCATATAAAAGTCCAAATTTCCATGCTATAAAGAAAACAATATGTGATGAACATGTTAGGAAAAATTCCACATCAAAAATTCTATTTTTATCATTTACCTACTCGAGGACGAGCAGGAATTAAGCTTGGGGATACTGATACGTCTCCAACGTATCTATAATTTTTGATTGTTCCAAGTTGTTATATTATCATTCTTGGATGTTTTAAAATCATTTTATATCATTTTTCGGTACTAACCTATTGACATAGTGCCCAGTGCCAGTTGTCGTTTTCTGCTTGTTTTTTACATCCCAGGAAATCAATACCAAACGGAGTCCAAACATAGCGAAACTTTTTGTGGATTTTTTCTGGACCAGAAGACACAAGTTGGGCCGAAGAAGTACTAGAGGGGTGCCTCGAGGGGGGCACAACCCACCAGGGCACGCTTGGGGGCCCAGGCGCGCCCAGGTGGATTATGCCCACCTTGGTGGCCTCCCACACCGCCTATTTGCTCTATAAATACTCCAATATTCCAGAAACCCTAGGGGAGTCAACGGAAATCATTTCCAGCCGCCGCAAGTTCCAAAAACACCAGATCCAATCTAGTCACCATCACGGAGGGGTTCATCATGTCCATTGGTGCCTCGCCTATGATGCATGAGTTGTTCTTTGTATACCTACAGGTCCGTAGTTAGTACCTAGATGGTTTCCTCTCTCTCTCTCTCTCTTGATTCTCAATACAATGGTCTCTTGGAGATCCACATGATGTAAGTCTTTTTGTGGTGTGTTTGTTGGGATCCGATGAACTTTGAGTTTATGATCAGATCTATGTTTTTATCCATGAAAGTTAGTTGAATTTTCTTTGATATCTTATATGCATGATTGATTATATCCTCGTATTTCTTCTCCGATATTTGGGTTTTGTTTGGACAACTTGATCTATTTATCTTTCAATGGGAAGAGGTGCTTTGTGATGGGTTCGATCTTATGGTGCTTGATCCCAGTGATAGAAGGGGAAACGACACATATGTATCGTTGCTAATAAGGATAACAAGATGGGGTCTATTTCTACATAAATAGATTTTGTCTACATCATGCCATCGTTCTTATTGCATTACTCCGTCTTTCCATGAACTTAATACACTAGATGCATGCTGGATAGCGGTCGATGTGTGGAGTAATAGTAGTAGATGCAGGCAGGAGTCGGTCTACTAATCTTGGACGTGATGCCTATATAATGATCATTGCCTGGATATCATCATGATTATTTGAAGTTTTATCAATTGCCCAACAGTAATGGTTTTCCCACCATTTGCTATTTTTCTCGAGAGAGGCCACTAGTGAAACCGACGGCCCCCGGGTCTCTTCTTTATTATATTTGCCTTCATGATTATTTTTATTTGCTCTTATTTTCAAATATATTAAACCAAAAATACAAAAATAGTTTTCTGCACTTTATTTTATTTGCAATCTATTTATCCAATCTACTACAACTTCATCCCGTCTCCGTGCCTATTTCTGGCGCCGTTACCCGAAAGGGATTGATAACCCCTTTAACACGTTGGGTTGCGAGTATTTGTTATTTGTGTGCAGGAGTTGTTTACGTTGTGTTGCGTGGTTCTCCTACTGGTTCGATAACCTTGATCTCATCACTGAGGGAAATACCTACCGTTGTTATGCTGCATCATCCCTTCCTCTTTGGGGAAAAACCGACGTAGTTCAAGCAAACATCACATCCCCAGAAGAAGGATCCAGTACTAGAGGTGGAATATGTGCTCGGCAGAATCATCTCGCTCGACGCGCTCACTCCAGAGGTGAGTGATGAGGACATATACCTAGGGTAGGGTATTAGGCTTGACCTAGACACCCTACCCAAGGACACTGCTATATAGTCAAAGACATTCAAGGACCAACAGAAAGTACCGACTGGAATCACCTTGAAGTGTAATCCACTCGACAAAAGACTCCATTCGGATATCCCAATTCCACTCGACCACAACATAGTCACTCGACCATATGGAGAACCACTCAGAGTACAGAAGATCTAAAGTCACCCCAGGATGGCAATGGTCAGGCGTTCACTCTATAGTCCTAAAGATCATTTATGGCTGGCGTTACCAGTAATGCCCCTATCTTAACCCACATTGAACCCTGTGTAACGGAGGTCTGCGAGGGTCCTGGTGCACTCTATATAAGCCACCCTCCTCCTCTGACACAAGGGTTCACACCCCTTGTAACATTCACGCATAATCCAGTCGACACAGCCTCAGGGCACTGAGACGTAGGGCTTTTACCTCCTCCGAGAGGGGCCTGAACTCGTAAACTTGCGTGTACAACCTCACCGTAGCTAGGACCTTGCCTCCTCCTATGTACCCCCTATTCTTACTATCAGACTTACTCCCACGACAGTTGGCGCCCACCATGGGGCAGACATCTAAGAGACTTCCATTGAGGTTGCAAACTTTATTTTCCGACAACATGGTTTCCGACGGTGGTCTGGCGTTGGGCCGCGAGATCCGTCTTGGCGCGCTCGTTTTCATTGTCAATGACTCCACCGGGTTCTAGGAGGCTTCCCTCGATGTCGAGGCCCTCCTCGTCCGCGAGGCGGCGCACTTACGTGCAAGTGCTTGCGGCGTTCTTCTTCGTCAGCCGTCGACCCAGTATCAGCTGGCTCCGGCGGCATCTTCACTCCCCACCATCCACCGTTGCAAGTGGTCCGACCGTTCGCGGCTCCAACGGTGGGTGAAGCATGCAGCGGCTCGCCAATTGACGACCCTCCAAGTCGCGAGATTGAGCTCGACGGATCTCTTTACGGTCTGTTCGATCTGCCGGATGGTCACTCGGATTCCCTCTCCGAGTGCGAGAGTAATGATCCAGTGGCAGAAGTCCTCGTGGTCACTTCCCAGCACGGCCAGCCTGGATTTCACCACAACGGTGGAGGCAACGGTGGCGGTGGCCCGTCACAACAGCATGATGAGTACATCCCCGAGGCCCTCACTACGGAGCAGAGGGAAGAGTTGCATCATCGCAACGTTCAGACGCTCCAGACCCCCATCATTGGGGAGACCTCCGAGGCTCGGGCCTTGGAGGCCACGCGCTTGGCCACTTTGGCTGAGCATAGGCGTTTGGAGAATCTGTAGAAGGCACTCGACGAGCATGCTCGTTAGTGGGTCCCCGAATCCAGTCGACGGGCGCGGCGGTTGTTTCCGACTAAAACTCAGGTATACCGTACTCCGATTCAAAATGTTACAGCAGCAACAGGCATAGCAGAGTCAATTCAGACGTCATGTTCTGAAGCTGGTAGAGGTTTAGAGCATATCCGATCATTGCTTAAAGCTGCTGGATAACATAATTCTGCTGTCTCCCAGTCGCGTAATAGAATTCATTGTGGATCAGTGGTTGTAGACACAGTTCAGTCAGCGCATAGTCCGAGATCACCTCAGTGTCATGAAGATTGCGGTCCCCACCAGGACCAGTACCTGGAGCAGGGCCACAGGCAGTTTGATCATTAGTTTTCTCGCGATGACCACCATCGAGTGCTTACGCCCCCTCCGAGGGGTGGGTCATACGCGCCCCGGCTGTATGATGATAGCCACCAGTATGGTGATGAGCGGAGATCCCCGGTCGACCCAAGAGAGCCGGGATTCAATGCAAGGTCACTCCTTGTGCAAGGTTTGGACAACAGAGGCCAAGCGAATAGATAAGGGCAAGGCATAGATCATCCGATTGGGAACAGAGCATTTATTTTTGGGCCTAAATGTTTCAGTATGGCTATCTGATCAGCTGAGTCCCTCCCAACTTCAGGTTGGTAGCAGGCGTGAGTAAGTTCACCGGAGAATCAAAGCTAGATACCTGGTTGGAAGACTATCGAGTGGCTGTGCAGATCAGTGGTGGCAATGATAATGTAGCTATGAAGCACCTCCCCCTGATGCTTGAGGGTTCGGCCAGAGCTTGGTTGACTCAGTTAGCCCCTGGGAGTATTTTTTGCTGGGATGACTTGGCCCGAGTGTTCATCAAAACATTCAAGGTCACTTGTAAGTGACCTGCTGGGCTGACTGAATTGCAACACCGTGTTCAGAAGCCGAATGAAACTTTGAGAGACTTCATCCAGAGATGTACCACCCTTCATCATACGGTGGAAAATGTGTCAGATCACCAGGCGGTTTTGCCTTCAAAGAAGGCGTCAGGTACAGAGAGCTTACCTTGAAATTCTGTCATTCCGAAGACATGACTCTGACCCGAATGATGGAAATAGCCACTCGGTATGCCAATGGTGAAGAGGAAGACGAACTCTAGAATGGCAAGGGAAAAACAGTCATCTAGGACTCCAGGGCTGGAAATTCCAGCCAGAAGCAAAAGCGTAAAGCTGAACCTATAGGTCCTGCTGAGGCTGCAGTCCTGAATGCAGGAGGAGGAAAGTTCAAAGGAAAACCCAAACCGCAGTGGAAACCCAAGAAGGTGAAAGATCAGTTAGGTCAGGACGTCCTGGATTTGCTGTGTTACATACACACGAAGAAGGATGTAGAGGGTAACTTGATTCAACTCAAGCATACCACTCGGCAGTGCCGACTTCTGATTCAGAGTTTCTGAGAGAATTAGTCCAGTGAGAAAGAATCTGATAAAGAGGATGAAAAAGAGGAAGATGATGGTTACCCAAGGTCAATGCTACCTTGATGATTTTTGCTGACGGAGAAAGCAAAAGTCGACTGAAAGTCATTAACAGGGAAGTGAATATGGTTGCTCCGGCATCCACGACGTACTTAAAGTGGTCGAAGACTCCCATTACATCCGACCAATCAGGTAACCCAGCGCATGTAGCTACCCCTGGGCGGCAAGCGCTGGTGGCCGACCCAGTCATTGGGGGCACCCGATTGACTAAAGACCTTATGGATGGCGGAAGTGGGCTGAACATTTTGTACGCCGAGACACTTGAAGGGATGGGCATTCCGATGTTCAAACTTAGTGAAAGCAATATGCAGTTCCACGGTGTCATTCCTAGAAAAAAGGCAAAGTCACTCGGGCAGATTACTCTTGATGTGGTTTTTGGTGATTCCAAGAATTATCGCAAGGAAAAGTTGACATCCGAGATGGTGGATTTCCACAGTGCTTATCATACAATTCTGGGCAGGCCCGCCTATGCTCGTTTCATGGCTCGACCGTGTTACGTATATCTCAAGATGAAGATGCCCGGTCCCAGAGGTGTGATCACAGTCAGAGGAAATAGACAGAGAGTAGAAGAGTGCCTTCAGAAGGGCTGCAAGATTGCTGATGAGCAGATGGCAGCTGCGGAGATGCAGGAATACCAGAAAACTGCAGATCCGAGTGATTTGCTGCGGTCCAAGAAGCCCTCTTTAGAGTTTGTATTTTAGTCGGCTAGAGACACCAAACCTGTTCATATCCATCCGGAAGATCCCAATGCAGCTCCGACTCATATATCAACGACACTCGATAGCATATAGGAAGCCGCGCTCATCCAGTTCCTCCGTGAGAACTGGGACATCTTTGCATGGAAACCTTCTGTCGTGCCGGGTGTACCCAGGGGCTGGCTGAGCATCGTTTGCGTGTCGACCCAAAAGCAAAACCAGTCCAAGAGCATCTTCGATGGTCCGCTATTGAGAAGAGGAAGGCGATTGGCGAGGAGGTGGCTCGGCTCTTGGCCACTGAATTCATCCGAGAGATTTACCACTCCGAGTGGCTCGCCAACGTCGCCATGGTCCCTAAGAAAGATGATTCACTTCATATGTGTATCGACTTCAAGCCTATCAATCAGGCCTGCCTGAAAAATCATTTTCCTCGCCCCCGCATCGATCAGATCGTCGACTCAATGGCAGGGTGTGAGCATTTATCCTTCATGGATGCATATTCCGGGTACCATTAGATCCGTCTGTATGGACCCGATGAAATAAAAATAGCCTTCATCACCCCATTCGGGTGTTTTTGCTATGTTACCATGCCGTTTGGTCTAAAGAATGCTGGAGCCACATTCATGCACATGATACAGAAGTGCGAGTTCACTCAAATCAGTCGGAACGTGGAAGCATACATGGATGGTATCGTGGTCAAGTCATGCAAGAGTTCCGACCGGCTGACTGACCTCGCTAAAACCTTTGCCAACTTAAGAAGATATGACATCAATCTTAATCCATCCAAGTGCACGTTCGGAGTCCCAGGAGGCAAGTTGCTCGGTTTTCTTGGTTCCGAACGAGGAATTGACACAAACCCATAAAAGATTGGAGAAATCATCCGAATGAAACGCCCTGTGTGTGTGCATGACGTTCAGAACCTTACGGGTTGCTTGGCTGCACTGAGTTGATTCATTTCTAACATCGGTGAGAAGGCATTGCCTCTTTAACGACTAATGAAAAAGTCTGATACATTCGAGTGGACTCCTGAAGCTAAAGCAATGTTTGTAGAGCTCAAAACCCTACTTTCCACCCAGCCGGTGCTTGCTGCTCCAGTCAGCAAAGAGCCTCTATTGTTATATATTACAGACACTGGACCGATTGTCAGCACAGTGCTCACAATCGAGCGGGAGGAAGAAGGCAAAGCCTATAAAGTTCAACGCCCAGTGTACTACATCTCTGAAGTTTTGGCTCTGTCCAAGAAAATGTATCCGCATTACCAGAAGCTTGTCTATGGAATCTATATGACCACGAAAAAAGTTGCACATTACTTCGCAGATCACTCGGTTTCAGTCGTCAGTGATGCCCCATTGTCAGAAATTTTGAAGTGCCGAGATGCAACTGGTCGAGTGGCTAAGTGGGATATTGAACTCCTTCCTCTTGATATCAAGTTCTAAGCAAAGAAGGCCATTAAGTCTATGGCAATTGCAGATTTCTTGGCCGCGTGGATTGAGCAGCAACAACCAACTAAAGTCCACTCAAAACACTAGACCATGTTCTTTGATGGATCTAAGATGTTGAATGGTTCTGGTGCTGGAGTGGTTGTGGTATCCCCAAGAGGTGACATGCTAAGTTATGTATTGTAGATTCACTTTGATTCTTCCAACAATGAAGTTGAGTATGAAGCGCTTTTATATGGGTTGCATATGGCCATTTCACTCGGTGTCCGTCGCCTAATGGTCTATGGCGACTCAGATTTGGTAGTGAATCAAGTGATGAAAGAATGGGATATCAGGAGCCCGACTATGACAGGATACTACCATGCAGTGACAAAGTTAGAAAAGAAGTTTGAAGGGTTGGAGCTCCACCACATACCCCAACTCAAGAATCAGGTGGCTGATGATCTGGTGAAAATAGGTTCCACTCGGAAGCCTATTCCCAGTAATGTGTTCTTGGAGCATCTCCACACCCCGTCATTTCAAGAAGATCCCTTTACAGAGGAGCCCCCACAACCGATAAGTTCAACTAATCCGACTAAAGTTGAGGTCCGAGCAGTTGTTGACCTAATCATGGAGGTTTTGGTGATTATCCCCAACTAGACAGTGCCGTATATTGCATACCTGCTTAGGCAATAGCTCCCAGAGGATGAAGATGAAGCTCATCAGATCGTTCGCAGATCCAAAGCCTTCACAGTGATAGGTGATCAACTTTTCATAGATAGTGTGACTGGTGTTGCTCAGTGGTACATCACTCCAGAAGAGGGTGGATTGATCCTAAATGAGATACACACGGGGAACTGTGGTCACCATGCGTCCTCATGGACCATCATTACCAAATCATACTGAGCAGGATTGGCCGCGAGCAAATAAAATGGCTATGGAGATAGTCGATAAGTGGGAAGGTTGCCAGTTTTACTCGAACATATCTCACAAACCTGCATCGGCCTCGAAGACTATTCCACTCGTCTGGCCATTTGCTGTTTGGGGACTCGACATGGTTGGGCCCTTGAGGACTGACAGAAGCGGCTTCACCCATCTGCTCATGGCAGTCGACAAGTTCACTAAGTGGATTGAAGCTAAACCCATCAAGAACCTCGACTCAAGCACAACCATCACTTTCTTCAGAGAGCTTATATTCAGACATGGAGTTCCGCACAACATCCTCACGGATAATGGTTCAAACTTTGATTCCGATGAATTCATAGCTTTGTGTGCTTCCCAAGGCACTCGGGTCGACTATGCATCCGTAGCACATCCACAGTCGAATGGACAAGAAGAAAGAGCAATTGGTTTGATCTTGCAAGGGCTGAAATCCCGATTGATGCGCGACCTCAAGCATGGAGCATGCGCCTGAGTGACGGAGCTACCCTCCATTCTGTGGGGATTAAGGACGACCCCTAATCGGTCGACTGGTCAGACTCCATTCTTCATAGTATATGAAGCTGAACTAGTGCTTCCGAGTGACTTGCTCCACAATGCGCCTCGAGTGGAACTCTTCTTAGAAGCTGAAGCCGAACAAGCACGTCAAGACACTATTGATCTTCTGGAAGAGGAGAGTGAGATGTCTTTAATCCGTTCAACCATCTATCAGCAAGATCTTCGTCGATTCCACACGCGAAATGTTAGGGGACGCGCATTTCAAGAAGGAGACCTTGTGCTCTGAGTGGACCAACAACGGCCTCACAAGCTTGCCCCCGCCTGGGAAGGCCCCTTCATCGTCACCAAGGTACTTCACAACAGAGCATATCACCTTTACAAATTGACCAAGAGGAAGGACGAGCCGCACGCCTGGAATGCAGATCTGCTCTGCCATTTTTATACCTGAAAACACTCGAATCGACAAGATGTAATAAGAAGTACTTTTCAGATTGTTTATCAAAGACATGATTTCCGCAGTCGCAAACTGATAGTTTTTCGCATATACTTGAGTTCAAATCCCCCAGTGGGTGGCTTAGCGCGAACCCGATTCGCCTAAGTTAAAAAACTCATCAAGTGAAGAGCAATCCTCTCATTCGGGGGCTTAGCCACGAACCCAATTCGCCTAAGTTCAAAAACACTCCGAGCAAAGAGCAATCCTCTCACTCAGGGGCTTAGCTGCGACTCCATACTCGCCTAAGTTAGAAACACTCCGAGTGAAGAGCAATCCCCTCAGTCGGGGGCTTAGCAGCAAACTCGATTCACCTAAGTTAAAAACTCTCCGAGTGATGAGCAATCCTCTCACTCGGGGGCTTAGCCGCGAACCGGACCCGCCTAAGTTCAAAAACACTTTGAGTGAAGATCAATCAAGCAGGAAGTAGGGTATTACCTCCATAGAGAGGACCCGAACCTGGGTAAAAATCGTGTCCCCCGCCTCCTGTTACCATCGACCTTAGATGCATAGTTCGGGACCCCCTACCCGAGATCCGCCGGTTTTGACACCGACATTGGTGCTTTCATTGAGAGTTCTGCTGCGTTATCACCAAAAGGTTTGATGGCTCCGTCAAGCATCTACAATAAGGCAGTCTAGGGGGGTTTCTTCCCCGGATAGACCTTCGTATTCGGCGGCTTCGCACTGCGGGCCAACTCGCCTGGCCATCTAGAGCAGATCGACAGCTACGCCCCTGGCCATCATGTTAGATTTGGAAGCTTGAATTATGTTGCTGATATCCGCGGAGACTTGATCTTCGACGGATTCGAGCCCATGACAGCCGCTCCTTGCCGCCACGATGAACATGACCTTAATCTTTCATCGGACCATGCCCAGGAGATAGCATCTGTAACTGCTCTAGCCTTGGTCCGGAGCAAACTGCATCGTCCGAGGACGGGAAGCTCAACCCCACCATGGAAGCTGCAGACTCATCGGCATTAGAGCCGCATACAGATCCGACCTCGAGCGGGGCCTTGTTACCGGAAACTCGGATTCGTCTCCGGCCATAGGTTCTGAACCGCGTGCGTCCGCGCCCATCGAACCTGATCGGGCGCTGATCGTTGAGTTCAGCTCCGCAGACATCTTCCAGCACTCACCTTTAGGCGATGTGCTAAGCTCATTAAAAGCCCTCTCCCTATCAGGGAACTCTCAGCCGAACTATATCCGGTTTAGATTGGAAGCCGAGGGCAGAGAATTCCGCTTCCCACCCACCACCCACTTCATAGCCACTATCGAAGACTTAACCGACAAGCTCGATTACGGCTTCGAAGACATCGACGGTACGGACGATGATGCCAGAGAGGAGCAGGCACAAGAACCACTGCATACAGGGCGCTGGACGGCCACCTCCTTGTATGACGTATACATGGTGGATACACCCAAAGAGAACAACGGCGACAATAAAAGGGATCTAGTCGAGGATAAGCCTCCTGAGAAACAGCCAAAGCACCAACGTCAGCGGCACCACTCTAGACCATGCCATGGAAAAAACAGCAATACCAGCATAGGAGAAAACACTCCGGACGATGCCGAAGACAACGAAGACCCCGTTGAGCCAACTTCTGAATAGGATGAACGGGAAGATGGGCGAGTCAGCCCTAACGAACAGGCCACTAACGAAGACTTGGAGGCCAGCAATTATCTTCCACCCTCCGAGGATGAGGCGAGCCCCGGTGACAAAGACTTTATTGTGCCTGAGGAGCCCATTGATCAGGAGCGCTTTAAGCTCTGGCTAATAGCCACTGCAAGGAGCCTGAAAAAGAAGCAGTAGTAGCTTAAAGTTGATCAAGATCTACTCAGTGGCAGATGGACCAATGTCCTGGCAACCAAGGAATACGGCCTCGAGTGCCCAACCAAAAGTTACCCGAAGCGCAAATTGTTACCCCAATTCAATGTCGAGGCGCTAGAGCCCGTCCTACCAGCGCATAATGCGGCTGACCGACCACCACGTGGCCGGGATAAAGCGGCAACTCAAGCCGAACACCAGCTCGCACTACCTCACCGTAAAAACAGAGACACAACAGCTCGGGGATATACATATGACCTGCGGCATGACCTGGAAAACATAACATGTCAGACCAGATCGATCTATGGATCACGGGGGCGTGCCCCGATTCGCGAAGATGGCCATCCGGCCGGACATGACAAATATAACCATGTCCGGGCCGAATACTGCAGACAAACTCCATCCGAGCTACGTCGCGACGTGGCCCGACATAGAGGCGCCGCACACCCCCTCTGCCTCACTGATGAAGTAATGTGACCTGAATTCCCAAAAGGGTTTAAACCCGTGAACATCGAATCATATGATGGGAAAACATACCCCGCGGTATGGATTGAGGATTTTCTCCTCCACATTCATATGGCCCGCGGTGATGACCTTCACGCCATCAAATACCTCCCGCTAAAACTCAAAGGATCTGCTCGGCACTGGTTGAACAGTTTGCTAGAAAACTCAATTGGCAGCTGGGAATACTTGGAAGACGCCTTCCTCGACAACTTCTAGGGTAGATACGTTCGACCTCCGGATGCCGACGACTTAAGTCACATAGTTCAACAACCCGGAGAGTCAGCTAGGAAATTCTAGACTAGGTTCTTAACTAAAAAGAACCATATCGTCGACTGTCCGGATGCCGAAGCCCTAGCGACCTTTAAACACAGCATCCATGACAAATGGCTCGCCCGACAACTCGGCCAAGAAAAGCTGAAATCTATGGCAGCCCTCACGACGCTTATGACCCGCTTCTGTGTAGGCGAGGATAGCTGGCTGGCCCATAGCAATAACAATACAAGCGAACCTGGCACTTCTGAAGCCAGAAATAGCAATGGCAAACCCCAATACAACAGCGACAAGCGTCGAAGCAGCGGTGACAACACCAAGGACATGGCGGTCAACGTCGGATTCAGTGGCTCTAAGTCCGGTCAGCGGAAGAAGCCATATAAAAGAAACAATCCGGGCTCGTCCATCTTTGACCGCATACTCGATCGTCCATGTCAAATCCACGGCACTCCTGATAAACCAGCCATACCAATAGAGAGTGTTGGGTTTTTAAACAGGCCGGCAAGTTAAATGCCGAAAATAAGGAGAAGGGGTCGCAAAGCGAGGACGACGACGAGGAGCCCCGGCCACCGAACACAGTGGGACATAAGAAGTTTCCCCCCTAAGTTAAAACAGTGAACATGATATATGCTACCCATATCCCCAAGAGGGAGCGTAAGCGCGCTCTCAGGGACATCTATGCGATGGAGCCAGTCGCCACAAAGTTCAACCCATGGTCGTCCTGCCCGATCACTTTCGATCGTAGGGACCATCCGACCAGTATCCGTCATGGCGGTTCAGCCGCACTAGTCCTCGACCCAATCATTGATGGATTCCATCTCACACGAGTCCTCATGGACGGTGGTAGCAACCTGAACCTGCTCTATCAGGATACAGTGTGCAAAATGGGTATTGTTCCCTCGAGAATCAAGCCCACAAAAACCACCTTTAAAGGAGTAATACCAGGGGTAGAGGCCTATTGTACGGGCTCAATCACACTGGAAGTGGTCTTTGGATCCCCGGACAACTTCCGAAGAGAAGAGTTCATCTTCTATACCGTCCCCTTTCCGAAGTGGCTATCACACACTGCTCGGACGAACTGCATTCGCTCGATTCAATGCAGTGCCACAATACGCTTATCTCAAGCTCAAGATGCCCGGACCATGCTGTGTCATAACAGTCAATGGAAACATGGAATGCTACCTCCGTACCGAGGAGCACACCGCTGCCCTCGTAGTAGAAGCACAGAGCGGCCTTTTCAGGCAGAACCTTAATTTGGCGACCAAGCTCCTGGGCACTGTCAAACGAGTCCGAACTACTCTGCAGCAGGATAGTCCAGTTCCTCAAGAGCTTGATTAGCAATTCGGCCTCCGTCCCAGTCCCGACCAAATGGCGGCATTCGTACCGCGCGTACATAACTACACACTCAAAGTACCATGGGCATGGACGGAGGCACAACTAGATCATGGTCCATAATACGGCTCGACCCCCCGTGGACCCACATACTTTCACTTTTTCTTTTTCTTTTCAGGTTTCTTTTTTCCAGGCCTTTCCTGGTGGCCTGATTGTTGGTCCTTTCGAAGGATATACACATACCAAGGCGAGAAGCAGTATGGACGCGTGAGGCGATCTCTAGATGTTCTTCTCAATAATCATTCTACCTGTCTTCCGAACTCGCAAGGAGCTCCCCCTGGACTTGGCAGGTTAATTAGCTATATTGTTTATCACACTATTTGTACAAATACGCTTTGACGTATCAATCAAATTACAATAAAAATAGTCTGCAGCCCAATTTATGTGGCATTAACTTGCTTTCTCATTTTATTTCGTTACTCTTATCAATTGCACCCGTACACTTTGGTACGCTTTAAATTCGCCAGGGGCTTCATTATGCCCCACAATACGACGACAAAGTCCGAACACTTTTTTACAGTATAGTTCGGCACCTCGAACTTGTAGCATTATATGCATCGGCTCTGAATCATGTCTTTGGTCAATAGTTGGGTTGCCCGACTCCTGTGCTTACTACCTTATGTTCTACTATATCGGCTAGGGTAGTAAAGGGAGAACTACTGCAATTGTGTCCTGGTTCATCCGGATGAGCACCTCAGTAGACAAAGCCGAAAATTGAGTGTCATGATGCGGCGAGAGCTGGTCAGCTGTTCGAGAGGTCACAAATCTTTTGCGATTTTTTTCGCATTATGCAATTAATCGGTTTTTATCCGATCAGGTGTTTACAATACCCCAAGTCCGGACTTACGAATACTAGGGGCTGCGCCTAAATTTTTATTGTCAAACTCCTATGGCTAAGTGAGGGTGATAAAGCCACATAGTCTGATTGCCTGGTTCGTTGCGCTAAACACCTCCTTTAAGGACCAAACTCTGGAGTAAAGAGTGTTTAGATTCATCCCGAACACCCCCGTACTACCTACATGGGGGCCGAAGCCGACGATTGGCCAACTCTCAGATTTAACAAAACAGCCGCATAGGAGGTAAAATTTTAAATAACAGGCATTATATTACATAATGATTCTGTTTCATAATACAGGAAGGGACAATATGAATGACTTCATTCAAAGATAATGTCTTTAACACTACCCCTCTACAATACGGGATCCCTTCAGGACATCTTCAAAATACCGCTCGGGCGTGCGGTGCTCCTTGCCCGCGGGCGGTCCCTTGGTTGCGAGGTTCATGGTGTCCATATTCCCCCACTGTATATTGACTCAGGCGAAGGCCGTTTGCGCGCCTTCGATGCAGACTGATCGCTTGATGGCATCAAGCCAAGGGCACGCATTGACCAGCCGCTTCACGAGCCCGAAGTAGCTGCTGGGTATGGCTTCGGCAGGCCATAGCCGGATTATTATATCCTTCATGGCTAGTTCGGCCGCCCTATGCAGTTCAACCAGCTGTTTTAGCTGGTCGCTAAAGGGCACCGGATGTTCTGGCGCAAGGTATTGCAACCAAAACAGCTTCTTCATGGAGCTCCCCTCTTCGTCTCGGAAGAAATCTGCAGCGTCTGAAATGCTGCGCGGCAGATCTGCAAACGCCCCTGGAGAACTCCAAATCCGGGTCAGTAAGAGGAACCTTTTCTTCACATATTTGCTCTGCATAATAAATGCCTTACCTGCCGTGATTTTCCTGGCCTCCTGGACTTACTGGAGGGCGCCTTGGGCTTCAACATGGGCTTCGTGTGCACTTTGGCGGTCCTTGGCAAGTTCGGACTCTTGATCCGCAAGGTTGCGCTTCAAGGACTCGCATTTCTTGACGACGTCCTGGAGCTCTTGCTGGACCTCATTCACCCTGGCCTCATGTTTTTCACGAGCGGCTTGCTCCTTTGCCGCTTTCTTTTTGGCCTCGGCCAGCTCCTTTTTAAGGGTCTCCACCTCGGTCACCGCTCCTAATAAATATCATGGCACTTTAGTCAGCACAAATCATTCATCCTTCCTGAATATAGACAAGGTTATTGCATACCTTGATTGTCTTCCAGCTGTTTCTTCACACGACCGAGCTCTTCCTCGGTCCGCTCTAGAGTCCGCTTCAGTCCAGAGACTTCAGCAGCATGAGAGGTCGCAGTCAGCAACCGCGCCCTTCATATAAACATGTCAGGTTGGTCTCCTGCGAAAATTATTTGATACTCTGTTCGGCTTTTCTTTCCGAACACCGGACAGAGTCTCAGGGGCTACTGTCTATACTATGACACTCTTTTTATGTAATTGCGTTGCTTACCTCAAAGCCTGTTAGAAGGCTTGTGTAGGCTTCGGTCAGTCCGCTTTTCGCGGATTGAATCCTCTCAACCATCGTACCCATAAGGGTATGGTGTTCCTTAACAATAGAAGCACTTCGCAGCGCTTCCATTAGAGTGTCCGGCGCCTCTAGTTGGACAGAGGTCATCGGCAGAATTGGCACGCCTCCTCCTTTTGAAGGAGGCTGCCTGCCAGGTTCTAGAGCCGCATAGGTCTCCGGGACCGTATTCGGCTGGGGGCCGAACTGAATGTGGCTCCCATCGCCGGTCTCCATGGGGATTTGCTCCCCCATGTGTTCGGCGGCTGAGGTTTCATCCTCCGGTACCGCTCTGACGGCCTCCTGAGTCTCTCCCTGACCTGGGATCCTTTGGGACAACACCTCGGTGTAATCCATGGCCTTGGGAGAGGAGGCCGCCGGGACGGACCCACTATCCATCGCCCTCCGGTCCAGCGAATTCGCCGAAGACAAGGACCGCTCGAGGTCGGACCGAGCCGGACTGCAAATGCATGATTCAACATGATAAGACTATGAAGTAGAGAGGCCGGGCATATGAATGTGTTCGGGTTTTTGAGTACTCACGATTCGGCCAGGGGCTTGTATCGGGGGCGTTGCTCTAGTCTGCTGTCGACGTCCCACGCGGAGTTATCCGCGAGGGAACCCTTCCCCCTCTTGGACGCCTCTGCCTCCAGATTTGTGGAGGCCGCCTCTTCTTCCTTCCCCCATTTGGGGGAGAGTTGCTTTCTTCTTCCTCCTCATCCCCAGCAGCGGAGGAGTGAGTCTCGTTGTCTTCGGACGTCATGTCCGAAGCACCCTTGCGATGGAGACTGCCTCTGGTCTTCTTGGCCTTCCTCTTGGCCTTCTTCTCCAGCGCTTGATAGGGCACCGGAACCAGCATCTTCGTTAGAAGTGGAATTGCTGGGTCTTTAGGCAGCAGAGCCGGATAGTGAATCCACTCCGCCTTCTTTGTCCGGCCTTGAGAGAATCAGTAGGTAAGCTTAGGCTTCTTTCTAGAATATGCAAGTAAAGGGTACACCTTGAAAACATGAAAAAGCTTACCGGACTAGCGGGATTGGCCAAGTCGTGCCCACGGTCCTCGGCTGTATCCGGCCATGGCTTGCTGGACTTGAAAAGCACCTTCCAGATGTCTTCGTGCGTAGTGCCGAAGAAATGCAGCAAGGTCTAGTGCTTGGCCGGATCGAACTCCCACAAATGGCAAGTCCAGCTTTGGCACGGAGCGATCCGGCAAACAAGCATCACCTAGATCACATTGACAAGCTTGATATTCTAGTCTATCATGCTCTTGATGCACGTCTGAAGCACTGTCAACTCGTCCTGCGAAGACCAGTGCAGGCCCTTCTTGGGCCAGGAGGTGAGCCACATCGGGGCTCCAGACCAGAATTCGGGAGCCGCGACCCAGGTGGTGTCGCACCGCTCTATGACGTAGAACTCAGCCTATGCAAAACCAAACCGTAAACCAAAAACCAAACCAAAAAATCCAAACCCGAACTACATGTCGGTTTTTTAGGTTTTGGTTTCTATTTCAGTTTCCAATTTCAAAAACCATATAGCCTTTGGTTTTTTCGGTTAGAAACCGATAGGTTTCCGGGTAAACCGAAATAACCGAAAGATCTCCACTGTATGAAGATATTAGCTGAACCAGGAGCCACCCCTCCTTTTATAAACTTCTGCCCATCGCGTTGCTGCTTTGTCCGCGAGGTGGTACTAAAAGTTGCGGCTTTGGCTGACGACCTGGGGACCTGGCGCACATTGGGCTTGCTTGGGCCTCAAATTATCTAGCCCATTCTTTCTAGCGATCACTTTCTCCAAGTTCAGGCAGCCTATCACGAACCTAAAAAAAGGAGCATGGAGGCTAGCGTTGTGCCTGTGGTGTTTTGTGGCATATTTTTTCTACGTAAAAAAGCCCGAAGGCTACCGCAAGTGGTGCTCTTTCCCTATTTTGTCCTTAAATTTTCCTAGTACGTACGTATCTCTCTGTCAACGCCTCATCGGTCACTATATGCCTTAATCTAGTGCACTTCGTACATACATATATGCCACCAAATCAGTTCTACCATCTAATGATTTAATCTACGTACATAATTCTCAAAAGAACAAACTAAGCTACATACACAGATTGAACCATGTGGAAAAAATTACGCGTTGTTCAAAAATTCGCGTCAACTTTGGTTATTTTGGTTATTACCGAAACCGAACCGAAAATAAATGGTTATTACCGAAACCGAACCGTATCTATGTATATAACCGTATAAACCGAAGTATAAAAACCATATAAACCACAAACCGTATAAACCGAACCGAATCAAACCGAAAAAACCGAATGCACAAGCTGACATAGAACCACTGTTGTTGCCACCCTTTGATGGTCTCCACAAAGGTACCTCTTGGCCATGTGACGTTGGGCATCTTGCTCACCATGGCGCCTCCGCACTTTGCGTGTTGGACCCCCACCACCTTCGGCTTCACATTGAAGATCTTTAATCACAATCCAAAATGGGGTGGGATGCGGAGGAAAGCCTCACACATGACAATGAATGCCGAAATATTGAGGAAAGAATTTGGGGCAAGATCGTGGAAATCTAGCCCGTAGAAGTACGAGAGTCCGTAGACGAATGGGTGGAGAGGAAATCCCAGCCCGAGGATGAAGTGGGAGATGAACACTACCCTCTCATGGTGCTCCGGGGTGGGGACGATCTGTCCCTCGACCGGAAGCCGGTGGGCGATTTCCTTGGCCAAATACCCCGCCTCCTGGAGCTTCATAATATCATTCTCCTTGACGAAGGAGACCATCCACTTGCCCTGCCCTCCGGATCCGGACATGGTTGGAGTGCTTTCTTGGGGCGGAAAATATGAGAACTTGGGCGCTGGAGCTCAAGAATGGGGAAGACAGAGAGAGAAGACGTGGGTGAAAGGGATAAATCCTTATCTCTTTATAAAGGCAGTGAATATCAAGCGCCTCCCCACTAGCCCTAAAAACTCGCCTATCCCCAAGGGCCGTGCAGACGACATGGTGAGATTACCCATGACCGTATTGATGACAATCCCGTAATAAGGGGACACGATCTCTACTTTGACAAGACGTTCCAATGAAACCGCATCTCAAAATAAGGAGCGGCAGGCTAAAAAACGGTTCGAATTAATGGCCGGGCAGCGATGTGATGTCACGCTACAGAAAGTTGTCAGCGGATTGGACTCGTGAAATATTATAGTCTCTATGTTGTGTGTGGAATTTGTTTTGCAGAGCAGGACACGATTCTTGTGTTCAAAGGCTATTGTGGAGTACTCGGAGAAGGAACCCGCCTTGCAATGCCGAAGACAATCTGCATGTCGGACACCTCGTCATTGAAGTCTAGTTCAGGGGCTACTGAGGGAGTCCTGGATTAAGGGGTCCTCGGACTATCAGACTATTGACATGGGACAGACTGTTGGGCTGTGAAGATACAAGACCGAAGACTCTCTCCCGTGTCCAGATGGGACTCTCCTTTGCGTGGAAGGCAAGCTTGGCGCCCGGATATGAAGATTCCTTTCTATGTAACCAACTTTGTACAACCATAGTCCCCTCCGGTATCTATATAAACCAGAGGGCTTAGTCCGTAGAGGCCGAATCATAATCATACAGGCTAGACTTCTAGGGGTTTAGCCATTACGATCTCGTGGTAGATCAACTCTTGTAATACTCATATTCATCAAGATCAATCAAGCAGGAAGTAGGGTATTACCTCCATAGAGAGGGGCCAAACCTGGGTAAACATCGTGTCCCACGCCTCTTGTTACCATCGACCATAGACGCATAGTTCGGGACCCCCTACCTGAGATCCGCCGGTTTTGACACTGACAGCGACCCCGTACTCGCCGAAGTTAAAAACACTCTGAGTGGAGAGCAACCCTCTCACTCGGAGGCTTAGCCGCGACCGAGTACTCGCCTAAGTGAAAAACACTCCAATGCGCACTCTGAGCTGCGCCACAAGTACAATGTCTGGATGCACTCTGAGATGCGTCACAAGTACAACAACTGGATGCACTCTGAGCTGCGCCACAAGTACAATGTCTGGATGCACTCTGAGCTGTGCCACAAGTACAATGTCGACTCCAAGTGTAGAGCAACCCTCTCACTCGAAGAAACAGTTGCGATCCCAGATTCACTCAAACCAAGAAAAATCCAAAGAACAGTGGAAACGAAGCAACTACATTCAAATAAAGCAACCAAGTTCGGATAAATCCAGCAAGGTTCAACATTCCAAGTGAAAGTACTCGAGCATCAGGCTCGAAGGAGTTTTAACGATTACAAAATCCACTCGGCATTCCGAGGAAAATAAAGTCATCAAGGTTTTCACTCGTCAGGAGGAGGGCTTGTTGGCTCGACAAATGCATCCAAGTCAATACCATCTGCAATACGAATAGCCGCGTTAATGAAGGTCTCCATGAAAGATTGAAACTGGTGCTTCTTGGTCTTAGCCACCTGGAGAGCCTTCAACTTCTCTTCCTTGACATCTCTACAGTGAACCCAGACGAGTGAAAGAGCCACATCAGCACCACATCGTGCAGCTCACTTCTTCCATGCCTGCACTTGGTCAGGGATGCTATTAAGTCGAGTCATCCGTGACTCAAGGTCATTCAGAAGCTCAACCTCTGGCCAGAGCTCCTCGTCGACCCAAGACATTGCAGCTTTCAGTCGGGCGACGTAGTCCAAGACGCTAGCGAGTCGAGCTTCCAGTCGCAGCACATTCATGACAGCTTCATCTTTGATAGGGGAGTTGATGGGGTCCAATCCAGTCCCAATCCGCCCGGTTTCCTCCTGAAAATTCTGACAGAATTCTGCACACATGGAAAGATAGTGAATTGGCAGCAACATGGCAGGAAAGTTTTTCTAATCAATTAGATAGAAGGGAATACCTTCAAGCATAAGGAACATCTTCTTGGCGAGACCACCCAGATAAGCTTCCAACTCGTTCCTCTTCTGGGTCAAAGCCACCTGTTCCTCTTTCAGTTGCATGGCTTTATTCTTCGCCTCGTCGACGACATTCTTTAGCTTGGCATTCTCGTCCTCCAACTTTCCAACTGAGGCCAACTTTTGGTCGGCAAGGTCAGTCTTTTCATGTGCCGTCTTCTATGCTGCAGCAAGGTCAAGATCCTTCTGTTCCAGGGCCTGCTTTATTTTGTCTAAAGAAATAGCATTCCTCAGACGAGCTTGGAGTTGGCGATTTTCATTACGCAGAACTATTCGAGTGGAATCACTCGGTTCAAAGGATAGAAATGGAAAATGACAGGGCATACAGTCAGTGAGTTGTTACCTTCCATAATTGCCACTTCCTCTTGGGCCTTCTTCAAGTTCTCATTAGCCAGTTCTAGCTCGAGCTTAAGTTGGTTTTTCTGCCACTCCATAGTGGTGTATTGAGTCCCAAGTTCAAATGATTTCTGCAAATAGCAGCTTGACAAGTCAATTGATAGTTACTCCCGAATGGGAAGATACAAGAACAAATTTCATAGCAAAAGAGTCTAAGACTACTGCCGGATCAAACATCCAACAGCTGTCTCGGGGACTACACCCAGCGGGTGCACTTAGCGTGCCCCCACTGGTTATATTTCCAACTTAGCATGGTCAGCCTAGCTCGAGTGGAAGGAGTACAAAAAAACCAGCAATGACATCTTTGGGTCTCAGACCACCGACGACTACCCGCAGTCAACCGTGGTCTCGGGGACTACACCTAGTGGGTGCACTTAGTGTGTCCCCACTGGTTCAGTTTCCACTCGACACGACCTGTCTAGGTCGAGTGGAAGTGCTATAAGCAAACATTTTGAAAAGACCCCAGCCGAATCAAACATTCAACGGCGCTCTTGGGGACTACACCCGGTGGGTGCACTTAGTGTGCCCCCACTAGACCAAGGTTTTCACTTGACATGACCTGGTCGACTCAAGTGAAAGAGCTACAGAATGAAAAGAAAACACTCACTGGGTGAACAGACGCAAGTTGCAAAATTCAAGATAAATGTATGAACATCTTACGAATAATAAAGCAGCAGTTAGCAGAGAGCATGTCTGAATAGAACAAACACCAGGACAGAGAATCCGATTGGAAATTAACTTACAATTCCACTTACTTGGACATTAGCTTGAAGAGCAGAGCTGGCGTCATATGCAACCTTACTAGTATCATACACCACCTTCAGTTGGTCCATCATTAGACCCGCCTGAATCATGGCTTCCTTGGCAGAGCCTACTTGATCCTATGGGACGGAATAAGCAGCAAACATGCGAGATGATGGAGTGGGTGATGGGGCCGGTGGAGTAGAATCCTGAACTTGTGCAATGGGCTCTGACGCCTGAGCAGTCGACGCTGAAGGCTGGTCAGTCGACAAAGGATTAACAAAGGAAATTGAAGCTCGTACTGGATTGTTGAGTTGCTGGACCATAGGCTCAGACGACGAGCGAGGCGTCCTGAATCCAGGCACCCTCCTGCTCAAAGTTCGACCTCTTCTCCCAGTATTCTTTGGAGGCACAACCTCCTCCTCATCATCAGGGAGTTGAATAATATTCGTTGGTGCCGCAAACACTCGACAGTGAAATTTCAATCGACCAAAAATTCATTAACAGAACACAGGCGCAGTCATGAAACCATACCTACCCAAGAGGTGGCCGCATATGTAGTTTCCGCATTGCCACGTTCCTTGTCAATGTCCATGGATGTCACAGATGCAGTAGCAGCACTGAAAATTCCAGATTTCACTTGGTCAAACAAGCCAATGAGTTCATGATAACACAAAAGAACACAATAAAGAAATGCTTACGTTGAACTCACGTGCACATCCACCTTGTTCTTTGGAAGGGCCCTCCGAGGCTTAGGCGGGGAAACTTTGGCTTGCTGTGCAGCCTTTTCTATCGGCTCGGGAGTTGACGTTCGAGTGCGCTTCGGGACTTTGGCACTCGACTCAGCAGCCTTGCCACGTCCCCCTGCAGGGTCTTGCAACTGTTTGGATCGACGCTTTGAATGGGGCGGTGAGTCGACTTCCTCGCTGCTGCTGCTCGAGTCCTCACTCTCATCTTCACTGTCTTCAGCGTATTGGTCGTCACTGCCCTCACTGTCACTGTCGATCCGTTCCAGGTACTGCTCTCCATTGGGCATCGAGTGTAGCTTGGTGAAAACCTACAATACGCAAGTTGTGTATATGAGTCGGATTCAAGAACAACCACAAAACAAAGAGAAGAAACACTCGGATATGTGAGCCTAACCTCTCCTGGAGCATTGTTGGCGTCGAATGGCAGAATCTTTCTGTCCTCCCTTGGGCTGTCCTTGTTGCTAGTAATGCTCCAGAGCCAATAGGCCACCGTCTCCTTGTCAACCTCCTTAGGGTGGGTTCAAGCGGTGTCCTCTGGGCCCGAGTACATCCACATGGGTTGGTCACGGGTTTGCAGAGGCTGGATCCGTCGACTGAGGTAGACCTCCAACAGATCCATTCCCATCACTCCACCTTTAACCAATTCAACAACGGCTGCAACCAGCATCTTCACTTCCTCTCTCTCCTCCAGAGCTACAACTAGTGAGCTAGTGGTGCAGAGTCTCTCCATAGTGAAAGGAGGGAGGCCAGTCGACTGACCAGGAGTTGGAACATCCTTGCAATAAAACTGGGTCGACTGGCACCCTGTAACTGACTCGGGAAAGGTCACGGGAGGAAAGCAGCTCCTACCCCTCATTTGGATCTAACCTCCACACATCTAGATCACGTGCTTTTTTGGTCATCTAGGTTAGCTTTCTTCACCATCTGACAAAGACAAGTGAATATATGCTTGAAGAGTCCCAATGCGGATGGAATCCCAGGAAGTTGTTGCACATGGAAATGAATGCGGCAAGATACAATATTGTGTTGGGAGGGAAGTAGTGAATTTGGGCTCTGAAGAAGTTCAGGAATCCTCGAAAAAATTGGTGCGGAGGCAAATAAAAACCGCGCTCGACATGGGTGGTGAGGAGAACACACTCACCATCGCGCGAATGAGGCTCAAATTCGTCCCCTGGCAGCCTCCAGGACCCAGGAGTAATCAAACCATCGTGGGCGAGATTTTCCAAGTCTTCTTTCACGATCGTGGAACGGATCCAGTCTCCCTGGATCCAACCAGTCAGTAGACAGGACCGCGAAGATGAGCCCCTTGCCGTCTTCTTCCCCTTAGCTGCTGCCGACGCCTTCTTCGCATGCTCCAGGGCCGCGGTCTTCTCCTTCACTAGTGAGGTGGAGCTTGGGAGGGCCGAACAGAGGCGTGGGGAGCAGAGAGAAAGGAGGCGGAGAAGAAGAGAGAATGAGGATCAATTGAAAGGCACTGTATCTCGCATCGGCTCAGACGCCTTTTATGAGGCTCACTCCGAGTGTCTGACCGGTGTGAAGGAAATATGCCCTAGAGGCAATAATAAAGTTATTATTATTTCCTCATATCATGATAAATGTTTATTATTCATGCTAGAATTGTATTAACCGGAAACATGATACATGTGTGAATACATAGACAAACTTAATGTCACTAGTATGCGTCTACTTGACTAGCTCATTAATCAAAGATGGTTATGTTTCCTAACCATAGACATGTGTTGTCATTTTATTAAAGAGATCACATCATTAGGAGAATGATGTGATTGACATGACCCATTCCGTTAGCGTAGCACTTGATCGTTTAGTATGTTGCTATTGCTTTCTTCATGACTTATACAAAGTTCCTACAACTATGAGATTATGCAACTCCCGTTTACCGGAGGAACACTTTGTGTGCTACCAAACGTCACAACGTAAATGGGTGATTGTAAAGGAGCTCTACAGGTGTCTCCAAAGATAGATGTTGAGTTGGCGTATTTCGAGATTAGGTTTTGTCACTCCGATTGTCGGAGAGGTATCTCTGGGCCCTCTCGGTAATGCACATCACTATAAGCCTTGCAAGCAATGTGATCAATAAGTTGGTTACGGAATGATGCATTACATAACGAGTAAAGAGACTTGCCGGTAACGAGATTGAACTAGGTATTGAGATACCGACGACCGAATCTCGGGCAAGTAACATAACGATGACAAAGGGAACAACGTATGTTGTTATGCGGTTTGACCGATAAAGATCTTCGTAGAATATGTAGGAGCCTATATGAGCATCCAGGTTCCGCTATTGGTTATTGACCGAGAATAGTTCTAGGTCATGTCTACATAGTTCTCGAACCCGTAGGGTCTGCATGCTTAACGTTACGATGACAATTTTATTATGAGTTTATATGTTTTGATGTACCGAAGGTTGTTCGGAGTCCCGGATGTGATCACGGACATGACGAGGAGTCTCGAAATGGTCGAGACATAAAGATTGATATATTGGACGACTATATTCAGACACCAGAATTGTTCCGGGAGATTTCGGAGAAAACCGGAGTGCTAGAGGGGTTACCGGAACCCCTCGGGGAAGTATTGGGCCTTAGTGGGCCTGAGGGGAGAGAGAGGGCAGCAGCCCAGGAGGTGGCGCCCCTCCCCATGGGGAGTCCGAATTGGACTAGGGAGGGGGGGTGCGGCCCCTCTTTCCCTCGCCCTCTCCCTCTCCCTCTCTTTCCTTCCCCCTTCCTCCTTCCTAGTGGGACTAGGAAAGGGGAATCCTACTCCCACTAGGAGGAGGATTCCCCCCTCCTTGGCGCGCCCCCTAGGGCTGGCCGGCCTCCCCCCTTGCTCCTTTACATACGGGGGCAGGGGGCACCCCAAGACACACAAGTTGATCTTCGTGATCGTTCCTTAGCCGGGTGCGGAGCCCCCCTCCACCATATTCCACCTCGGTCATATCGTTACGGTGCTTAGGCGAAGCCCTACGTCGATAGAACATCATCATCGTCACAACGCCATCATGCTGACGGAACTCATCCCCGACACCCTGCTGGATCGGAGTCCAGGGATCCTCATCGAGCTGAACGTGTGCTGAACTCGGAGGTACCGTACGTTCGGTGCTTGGATCGGTCGGATCGTGAAGACGTACGACTACATCAACCGCGTTGTCATAACACTTCTGCTTACGGTCTACGAGGGTACGTGGACAACACTCTCCCCTCTCGTTGCTATGCATCACCATGATCTTGCGTGTACGTAGGAAAATTTTGAAATTACTACGTTCCCCAACAGTGGCATCCGAGCCTAGGTTTTATGCGTTGATGTTATATGCACGAGTAGAACACAAGTGAGTTGTGGGCGATACAAGTCATACTTCTTACCAGCATGTCATACTTTGGTTCGGCGGTATTGTTGGATGAAGCGGCCGGACCGACATTACGTGTACGCTTACGCGAGACTAGTTTTACCATCGTGCTTCGCACACAGGTGACTAGCGGGTGTCTGTTTCTCCAACTTTTTTTGAACCGAGTGTGGCTACGCCCGGTCCTTGCGAAGGTTAAAACAGCACTAACTTGACGAACTATCGTTGTGGTTTTGATGCGTAGGTAAGAACGATTCTTGCTCAGCCCATAGCAGCCACGTAAAATTTCCAACAACAAAGTAGAGGACGTCTAACTTGTTTTTGCAGGGCATGTTGTGATGTGATATGGTCAACACATGATGCTATATTTTATTGTATGAGATGATCATGTTTTGTAACCGAAGTTATCGGCAACTGGCAGGAGCCATATGGTTGTCGCTTTATTGTATGAAATGCAAATGCCATGTAATTGCTTTACTTTATCACTAAGCGGTAGCGATAGTCATAGAAGCAATAGATGGTGTAACAACAACGATGCTACGATGGAGATCAAGGTGTCGCGCCGGTGACGATGGTGATCACGACGGTGCTTCGGAGATGGAGATCACAAGCACAAGATGATGATGGCCATATCATATCACTTATATTGATTGCATGTGATGTTTATCCTTTATGCATCTTATCTTGCTTTGCGGTAGCATTTTAAGATGATCTCTCACTAAATTATCAAGAAGTGTTCTCCCTGAGTATGCACCGTTGCGAAAGTTCTTCGTGCTGAGACACCACCTGATGATCGGGTGTGATAGGCTCTACGTTCAAATACAACGGGTGCAAAGCAGTTGCACACGCGGAATACTCAGGTTAAACTTGACGAGCCTAGCATATACAGATATGGCCTCGGAACATGGAGACCGAAAGGTCGAACATGAATCATATAGTAGATATGATCAACATAGTGATGTTCACCATTGAAACTATTCCGGCTCACGTGATGATCGGACATGGTTTAGTTGATTTGGATCACGTGATCACTTAGATGACTAGAGAGATCTCTGTCTAAGTGGGAGTTCTTAAGTAATATGATTAATTGAACTCAAATTTATCATGAACTTAGTACCTGATAGTATTTTGCTTGTCTATGTTTGTTGTAGATAGATGGCTCGTGCTGTTGTTTCGTTGAATTTTAATGCGTTCCTTGAGAAAGCAAAGTTGAAAGATGATGGTAGCAATTACACGGACTGGGTCCGTAATCTGAGGATTATCCTCATTGCTGCATAGAAGAATTACGTCCTGGAAGCACCGCTGGGTGCCAGGCCTGCTGTAGATGCAACTGACGACATTAAGAGCGTCTGGCAAAGCAAAGCTGATGACTACTCGATAGTTCAGTGTGCCATGCTTTACGGTTTGGAACCGGGTCTTCAACGACGTTTTGAACGTCATGGAGCATATGAGATGTTCCAGGAGTTGAAGTTAATATTTCAAGCAAATGCCCGGATTGAGAGATATGAAGTCTCCAATAAGTTCTATAGCTGTAAGATGGAGGAGAATAGTTCTGTCAGTGAACACATACTCAAAATGTCTGGGTATAATAATCACTTGATTCAACTGGGAGTTAATCTTCCTGATGATAGTGTCATTGACAGAATTCTTCAATCACTTCCACCAAGCTACAAGAGCTTCGTGATGAACTATAATATGCAAGGGATGGACAAGACTATACCCGAGCTCTTCGCAATGCTAAAGGCTGCGGAGGTAGAAATCAAGAAGGAGCATCAAGTGTTGATGGTCAATAAGACCACCAGTTTCAAGAAAAGGGGCAAAGGGAAGAAGAAGGGGAACTTCAAAAAGAACATCAAACAAGTTGCTGCTCAAGAGAAGAAACCCAAGTCTCGCCCTAAGCCTGAGACTGAGTGCTTCTACTGCAAGCAGACTGGACACTGGAAGCGGAACTGCCCCAAGTATTTGGCGGATAAGAAGGATGGCAAAGTGAATAAAGGTATATGTGATATACATGTTATTGATGTGTACCTTACTAATGCTCGCAGTAGCACCTGGGTATTTGATACTGGTTCTGATGCTAATATTTGCAACTCGAAACAGGGACTACGGAATAGGTGAAGATTGGCTAAGGACGAGGTGATGATGCGCGTGGGAAATGGTTCCAAAGTCGATGTGATCGCGGTCGGCACGCTACCTCTACATCTACCATCGGGATTAGTTTTAGACCTAAATAATTGTTATTTTGTGCCAGCGTTGAGCATGAACATTATATCTGGATCTTATTTGATGCGAGACGGTTATTCATTTAAATCAGAGAATAATGGTTGTTCTATTTATATGAGTAATATCTTTTATGGTCATGCACACTTACAGAATGGTCTATTTTTATTAAATCTCGATAGTAGTGATACACATATTCATAATGTTGAAGCCAAAAGATGCAGAGTTAATAATGATAGTGCAACTTATTTGTGGCACTGCCGTTTAGGTCATATCGGTATAAAGCGCATGAAGAAACTCCATACTGATGGACTTTTGGAATCACTTGATTATGAATCACTTGGTACTTGCGAACCGTGCCTCATGGGCAAGATGACTAAAACGCCGTTCTCCGGAACTATGGAGCGAGCAACTGATTTGTTGGAAATAATACATACTGATGTATGTGGTCCAATGAATGTTGAAGCTCGCGGTGGGTATCGTTATTTTCTCACCTTCACAGATGATTTGAGCAGATATGGGTATATCTACTTAATGAAACACAAGTCTGAAACATTTGAAAAATTCAAAGAATTTCAGAGTGAAGTAGAAAATCATCGTAACAAGAAAATAAAATTTCTACGATCTGATCGTGGAGGGGAATATTTGAGTTACGAGTTTGGTTTACATTTGAAACAATGCGGAATAGTTTCGGAACTCACGCCACCCGGAACACCACAACGAAATGGTGTGTCCGAACGTCGTAATCGTACTTTACTGGATATGGTACGATCTATGATGTCTCTTACTGATTTACCGCTATCGTTTCGGGGTTATGCTTTAGAGACGACCACATTCACGTTAAATAGGGCACCATCAAAATCTGTTGAGACGACGCCTTATGAACTGTGGTTTGGCAAGAAACCAAAGTTGTCGTTTCTTAAAATTTGGAGCTGCGATGCTTATGTGAAGAAACTTCAACCAGATAAGCTCGAACCCAAATCGGAGAAATGTTTCTTCATAGGATACCCAAAAGAGACTATTGGGTACACCTTCTATCACAGATCTGAGGGCAAGATTTTCGTTGCTAAATTTGGATCCTTTCTAGAGAAGGAGTTTCTCTCGAAAGAAGTGAGTGGGAGGAAAGTAGAACTTGATGAGGTAACTGCACCTGCTCCCTTATGGGAAAGTAGTTCATCACAAGAACCGGTTCCTGTGACAACTACACCAATTAGTGATGAAGCTAATGATATTAATCATGAATCTTCAGATCAAGTTTCTACTGAACCTCGAAGGTCTACCAGAGTAAGATCCGCACCAGAGTGGTACGGTAATCCTGTTCTGAAAGTCATGTTACTTGACCATGGCGAACCTGCGAACTATGAGGAAGCGATGATGAGCCCAGATTCCGCAAAATGGCTTGAAGCCATGAAATCTGAGATAGGATCCATGTATAAGAACAAAGTATGGACTTTGGTTGACTTGCCCGATGATCGGCAAGCTATTGAGAATAAATGGATATTCAAGAAGAAGACTGACGCTGATGGTAATATATTTCTCTACAAAGCTCGACTTGTTGCAAAAGGTTTTCGACAAGTTCAAGGGGTTGACTACGATGAGACTTTCTCACCCGTAGCGATGCTTAAGTCTGTCCGAATCATGTTAGCAATTGCCGCATTTTATGATTATGAAATTTGGCAAATGGATGTAAAAACTGCATTCCTGAATGGTTTTCGGGAAGAAGAGTTGTATATGATGCAACCGGAAGGTTTTGTCGATCCAAAAGGTGCTAACAAAGTGTGCAAGCTCCAGCGATCCATTTATGGACTGGTGCAAGCATCTCAGAGTTGGAATAAACGCTTTGATAGTGTGATCAAAGCATATGGTTTTATACAGACTTTTGGAGAAGCCTGTATTTACAAGAAAGTGAGTGGGAGCTCTGTAGCATTTCTGATATTATATGTAGATGACATATTGTCAATTGGAAATGATATAGAATTTCTAGATAGCATCAAGGGATACTTGAATAAAAGTTTTTCAATGAAAGACCTCGGTGAAGCTGCTTACATATTGGGCATCAAGATCTATAGAGATAGATCAAGACGTTTAATTTGACTTTCACAAAGAACATACCTTGAAAAAGTTTTGAAAAAGTTCAAAATGGATTAGGCAAAGAAAGGGTTCTTGCCTGTATTGCAAGGTGTGAAGTTGAGTCAGACTCAATGCCCGACCATAGCAGAAGATAGAGAGAAAATGAAAGATGTTCCCTATGCTTCAGCCATAGGCTCTATCATGTATGCAATGTTGTGTACCAGACCTGATGTATGCTTAGCAATAAGTTTAGCAGGGAGGTACCAAAGTAATCCAGGAGTGGATCACTGGACAGCGGTCAAGAACATCCTGAAATACCTGAAAAGGACTAAGGATATGTTTCTCGTTTATGGAGGTGACAAAGAGCTAGTCGTAAATGGTTACGTCGACGCAAGCTTTGACACTGATCCGGACGATTCTAAATCACAAACCGGATACGTGTTTTTATTAAATGGTGGAGCTGTAAGTTGGTGCAGTTCTAAACAAAGCGTCGTGGCGGGATCTACATGCGAAGCGGAGTACATAGCTGCTTCGGAAGCAGCAAATGAAGAAGTCTGGATGAAGGAGTTCATTTCCGATCTAGGTGTCATACCTAGTGCATCGGGACCAATGAAGATCTTCTGTGACAATACTGGTGCAATTGCCTTGGCAAAGGAATCCAGATTTCACAAGAGGACCAAGCACATCAAGAGACGCTTAAATTCCATCCGGGACAAAGTCCAGGTGGGAGACATAGAGATTTGCAAGGTACATACGGATCTGAATGTAGCAGACCCGTTGACTAAGCCTCTTCCACGAGCAAAACATGATCAGCACCAAGGCTCCATGGGTGTTAGAATCATTACTGTGTAATCTAGATTATTGACTCTAGTGCAAGTGGGAGACTGAAGAAATATGCCCTAGAGGCAATAATAAAGTTATTATTTATTTCCTCATATCATGATAAATGTTTATTATTCATGCTAGAATTGTATTAACCGGAAACATGATACATGTGTGAATACATAGACAAACTTAATATCACTAGTATGCCTCTACTTGACTAGCTCATTAATCAAAGATGGTTATGTTTCCTAACCATAGACATGTGTTGTCATTTGATTAAAGAGATCACATCATTAGGAGAATGATGTGATTGACATGACCCATTCCGTTAGCCTAGCACTTGATCATTTAGTATGTTGCTATTGCTTTCTTCATTACTTATACAAAGTTCCTACAACTATGAGATTATGCAACTCCCGTTTACCGGAGGAACACTTTGTGTGCTACCAAACGTCACAACGTAACTGGGTGATTATAAAGGAGCTCTACAGGTGTCTCCAAAGATAGATGTTGAGTTGGCGTATTTCGAGATTAGGTTTTGTCACTCCGATTGTCCGAGAGGTATCTCTGGGCCCTCTCGGTAATGCACATCACTATAAGCCTTGCAAGCAATGTGACCAATAAGTTGGTTATGGAATGATGAATTACGTAACGAGTAAAGAGACTTTCCGGTAACGAGATTGAACTAGGTATTGAGATACCGACGATCAAATTTCGGGCAAGTAACATACCGATGACAAAGGGAACAACGTATGTTGTTATGCGGTTTGACCGATAAAGATCTTCGTAGAATATGTAGGAGCCAATATGAGCATCCAGGTTCCGCTATTGGTTATTGACCGAGAATAGTTCTAGGTCATGTCTACATAGTTCTCGAACCCGTAGGGTCCGCACGCTTAATGTTATGATGACAGTTTTTTTATGAGTATATATATTTTGATGTACCAAAGGTTGTTCAGAGTCCCGGATGTGATCACGGACATGATGAGGAGTCTCGAAATGGTCGATACATAAAGATTGATATATTGGACGACTATATTCAGACACCGGAATTGTTCCGGGAGATTTCGGAGAAAACCGGAGTGCCGGAGGGGTTACCGGAACCCCCCGGGGAAGTATTGGGCCTTAGTGGGCCTGAGGGGAGAGAGAGGGCAGCAGCCCAGGAGGTGGCGCCCCCCCAATGGGGAGTCCGAATTGGACTAGGGAGGGGGGCGCGGCCCCTCTTTCCCTCTCCCTCTCCCTCTCTTTCCTTCCCCCTTCCTCCTTCCTAGTGGGACTAGGAAAGGGGAATCCTACTCCCACTAGGAGGAGGATTCCCCCCTCCTTGGCGCGCCCCCTAGGGCCGACCGGCCTCCCCCCTTGCTCCTTTATATACGGGGGCAGGGGGCACCCCAAGACACACAAGTTGATCTTCGTGATCGTTCCTTAGCCGTGTGCGGTGCCCCCTCCACCATATTCCACCTCGGTCATATCGTTGCGGTGCTTAGGCGAAGCCCTGCGTCGGTAGAACATCATCATCATCACCACGCCGTCGTGCTGACGGAACTCATCCCCGACATCCTGCTAGATCGGAGTCCGGGGATCGTCATCGAGCTGAACGTGTGCTGAACTCGGAGGTACCGTACGTTCGGTGCTTGGATCGATCGGATCGTGAAGACGTATGACTACAACAACCGCGTTGTCATAACGCTTCCGCTTACGGTCTACGAGGGTACGTGGAAAACACTCTCCCCTCTCGTTGCTATGCATCACCATGATCTTGCGTGTGCGTAGGAAAATTTTGAAATTACTACGTTCCCCAACACGGTGGACCCCAGCCATCAAATCATGTCCCGTCGCAGGCGCAGGATCGATACGTGGCGAAAAAGGAGGCGCGAAAATCGACAGGTCCCTATCCGATTCATTCTGTTTACTGCGACACGCGCCGTCCGGCGCACTTCTCCAAAATTTCGAATCCCACGAAATCCGGAAACAGCAGGCCAGTCAATCGTGTCCAAGATTTCGCGGACTAATTCACTCGAAGGCTTGTCACATTAATTCACTCGGCGACTTCAAGCTACCAGAATTGATCGAGCCGACTGAAGCAAGATTGAAAGTACTAGTGTGCTTCCCAGACTTCTATGAAATGCCTCCGATGCATTGAATTGAGTCAGAATCAACTTCAACCCTTCTTCACTCGGATCTCAATCCATTCAGGGGCTAATGACGAGGACATGTACCTAGGTAGGGTCTTATGCCTGACATGGACACCCCACCCAAGGACACTGTTATATAGTTAAACACATTCAAGGACCAACAAAAAGTACTGACTGGAATCACCTTGATGTGCAATCCACTCGACAGAAGACTCCATTTGGATATCCCAATTCCACTCGACCAGATTATAGTCACTCGACCATAAGGAGAACCACTTAGAGTATAGAAGATCTTAAGTCACCCCAGGATGGCAACGATCAGGCGTTCACTCTGTAGTCTTAAAGATCATTTATGGCTGGCATTACCAGTAACGCCCATACCTTAACTCACATTGAACCCTGTGTAACGGAGGTCTGCGAGGGTCCTGGCGCACTCGATATAAACCACCCTCCTCCTCTAGCACAAGGGTTCACATACCTTGTAATATTCACGCATAATCCAGTCGACACAGCCTCAGGGCACCGAGACGTAGGGCTTTTATCTCGTTCGAGAGGGGCCTGAACTCGTAAACTTGCATGTACAACCTCACCATAACTAGGACCTTGCCTCCTCATATGTACCCCCTATTCTTACTGTCAGACTTGCTCCCACGATAGAGAGGAGGTGTGGAAGAATGCTCGAATGAACCAAACCTCAGTGTGTTCATGGGAGCAGAAGCTGGTGGTGTCTCCCCCTTCTCTGATGCAGATGACACAGTTTTCCCACCTACATCATCAACACGAGCGGAAAGGGCGAAACGGCGGCGACGTTGCCGCCTATTGTGGGAGTAAGTTTGACAGTAAGAATATGTGGTACATAGGAGGAGGCAAGGTCCTAGATACGGCGAGGTTGTACACGCAAGTTTATGAGTTCAGCCCCTCTTGGAGGAGGTAAAAGCCCTACGTCTCGGTGCCCTAATGTTGTGTCGACTGGATTATGCGTGGATGTTACAAGGGGTACGAACCCTTGTGCCAGAGGAGGAGGGTGGCTATATATAGTGGATTTCCACAAGGCTTATCATGCCATTCTGGGTAGGCCTACATATGCTCGTTTCATGGCTCGACCATGTTACGTATATCTCAAGTTGAAGATGCCTGGTCCCAGAGGTGTGATCACTGTCACAGGAAACATACAGAGAGCAAAAGAGTGCCTTTAGAAGGGCTGCAAGATTGTAGACGAGTAGATGGCAGCCGTGGAGATGCAGGAATACCAAAAAACTTCAGATCTGAGTGATTTGCTACGGTCCAAGAAGCCTGCTTCAGAGTCTGCATTTCAGTCGCGGGAGAAACCAAACTTGTTCATATCCACCTGGAAGACCCCAATGCAGCTCCGACTCACATATCAACGACACTCGACAACAAATAGGAAGTTGCGCTCGTCCAGTTCTTCCATGAGAACTGGGACATCTTTGCATGGAAACCTTCTGACATGCCGGATGTATCCAGGGGGCTGACTGAGCACTGTTTGCATGTCGACCCACTAGCAAAACCAATGAAAGAGCATCTTCGACGGTTCATCATGGAAAAGAGAAAGGCAATTGCCGAGAAGGTGGCTCGGCTCTTGGCAGCTGAGTGCATCCGTGAGATTTACCACTCCGAGCGGCTCGCCAACGTCGTCATGGTCCCTAAGAAAGATGATTCACTTTGTATGTTTATTGACTTCAAGCATATCAATTGGGCCTGCCTGAAAGATCATTTTCCTCTCCCCTGCATCGATTAGATTGTTGACTCGACGGCGGGGTGTGAGCATTTATCCTTCTTGGATGCGTATTCCAGGTACCATCAGATCCGTCTGTATGGACCTGATGAAATAAAAACAGCCTACATCACCCCATTCGAGTGTTTTTGCTATGTTACCATGCCTTTTGGTCTAAAACATGCTAGAGCCACATTCATGTGCATGATACAGAAGTGCCTGCTCACTCAAATCAGTCGGAACGTGGAAGCATACATGGATGATATCGTGGTCAAGTCACGCAAGAGTTCCGACCTGCTGACTGACATTGCTAAAATCTTTGCCAACCTAAGAAGATATGACATCAAGCTTAGTCCATCCAAGTGCACATTCAGAGTCACAGGAGGGAAGTTGCTCGGTTTTCCTGTTTCCGAACAACGAATCAACGCAAACCAATAAAAGATTGGAGCAATCATCCAAATGAAACGCCCTGTGCGTGTGCATGACGCTCAGAAGCTTATGGGATGCTTGGCTACACTAAGTCGATTCATTTGTCACCTCGGTGAGAAGGCATTGCCTCTTTACCGACTGATGAAAAAGTCTGATACATTCGAGTGGACTCCTGAAGCTGAAGCAGCATTTGTAGAGCTCAAAACTCTAATTTCCACCCAGCCGGTGCTTGCTGCTCCAGTCAGCAAAGAGCCTTTGTTCTTATATATTGCAGCCACTAGACATGTCCTTAGCACAGTGCTCACGGTCGAGTGGGAGGAAGAAGGCAACGCCTATAAAGTTCAACGCCCTATGTATTACATTTATGAAGTTTTAACTCCGTCCAAGTAAAGGTATCCGCATTACCAGAAGCTTGTCTATGGAATCTATCTGACCACGAAGAAAGTTGCACATTACTTCACAGATTACTCGGTTTCAGTCGTCAGTGATGCTCCATTGTCAGAGATTTTGAATAATTGAGACGCAACTGGTCGAGTGGCAAAGTGGGCGATTGGAGTCCTTCCTCTTGATATCAAGTTCGAAGCAAAGAAGGCAATTAAGTCCCAGGCAATTGCAGATTTTGTGGCCGAGTGGATTGAGTAACAACAACCGAATCCGGTTCACTCGGAGCAATGGACCATGTTCTTTGACGGATCTAATATGTTGAATGGTTCCGGAGCTGGAGTGGTCCTGGTGTCCCCAAGAGGTGATAAACTTAGTTACGTTCTCCATATTCACTCTGATTCCTCTAATAATGAAGCAGAATATGAAGTGTTTTATACAGGTTGCGTATGGCCATCTCATTCGGCATCCGTCGCCTGATGGTTTATGACGACTCAGATTTGGTAGTGAATCAAGTGATGAAGGAGTGGGATATCAGGAGCCCTACCATGACAGGATACTGCAATGTAGTGAGAAAGTAGGAAAAGAAGTTTGAAGGGTTGGAGCTCTACCACATACCCTGACTCAAGAATCAGGCCACTGATGATTTGGCAAAAATAGGTTCCACTCGGAAACCTATTCCCAGTAATGTGTTCTTGGAGCATCTCCACACCCCGTCAGTTCAAGAATATCCCTTTACAGAGGAGCCCCCACAACTGATAAGTTCCACCAACCCCACTGAAGTTGAAGTCCCAGCAGTGGTCGACCTAATTATGGAGGTTTTGATAATCATCCCCAACTGGACAGTGCCATATATTGCATATCTGCTCATGAGAGAGCTCCCATAAGATGAGGATGAGGCTCGTTAGATCGTGCGCAGATCCAAAGCCTTCATAGTCATAAGCGATCATCTTTTCGGAGAAAGTGTAACAGGTGTTGCTCAGTGGTGCATCACTCCAGAAGAGGGTCGACTGATCCTAAATGAGATCCACTCGGAGACCTATGGTCACCATGCATCCTCACGGATTATCGTGGCCAAAGCATACCGAGCAGGATTCTACTAGACGCGGGCAAACGAAATGGCTAAAGAGATAGTTGAGAAATGTGAAGGTTGCCAGTTTTACTCGAACATATCCCACAAGCCTGCGTCGGCCTTGAAGACCATCGCACTTGTCTGGACATTTGCTGTTTGGTGTCTCGACATGGTTGGGCCTTTGAAGACTGGCAGAAGCAGCTTCACCCATCTGCTCGTGGCAGTCGACAAGTTCACTAAGTGGATTGAGGCCAAACCCATCAAGAACCTCGACTCAAGAACATCCATCACTTTAATCAGAGAGTTAATATTCAGATATGGAGTTCCGCATAGCATCATCACAGATAATGGTTCAAACTTTGATTCTGATGAATTCAGAGCTGTCTGTGCTTCCCAAGGCACTCGGGTCGAGTACACATCTGTTGCACACCCGCAGTCGAAGGGGCAAGCCAAAAGAGCAAATGGTTTGATCCGACAACGGTTAAAACCCTGATTGATGCCCGACCTCAAGCATGCACTGGGTGCTTGGGTGACTGATTTTCCTTCCGTTTTGTGGGGTTTGAGGACAACTCCCAACCGGTCGACTGGTCGAACTCCTTTCTTCATGGTATATGGAGCCGAAGCAGTGCTTCCGAGCGACTTGCTCCACAATGCGCCCTGAGTGGAAATCTTCTCAGAAGCCGAAGCTGAGCAAACATGTCAAGATGCTGTTGATCTTCTGGAAGAGGAGAGGGAGATGACTTTGATCCGGTCGACCAACTATTAGCAAGATCTTCTTCGATTCCACACGCGAAATGTTAGGGCCGGGTCGTGCGTTTCAGGAAGGAGACCTTGTGCTCCGAGTGGATCAGCAACGACCGCACAAGCTCGCCCCTGCTTGGGAAGGCCCCTTCACCGTCACTAAGGTGCTTCACAAGAGAGCTTATCACCTCTACAACGTTGCCAACAAGAAGGATTAGCCACGCTCCTGGAACGCGGATCTGCAACACTGCTTTTATACCTAAAACACACGGATCGTCGAGATGTAATAAGAAGTACTTTTCAGATTGTTTATCAAAGACATGATTTCTGCCGTCACAAATTGACTGTTTCCGCATATACTTGTGTTCAAATCCCCCAGTGGGTGGCTTAGCCGTGAACCCGATTCACCTAAGTTTCAAAAACACTCCGAGTGAAGAGCAATCCTCTCACTCGGGGACTTAGCCGCGACCCCATACTCGCCTAAGTTAAAAACACTTCGAGTGAAGAGCAATCCTCTCACTCAGGGGTTAGCCGCAAACCCGATTTGCCTAAGTTAAAAGCAATCCGAGTGAGGAGCAATCCTGCTTAGCTGCGACCCCGTACTCGCCTAAGTTAAAAACACTCCGAAGTGAAGAGCAATCCTCGGAGGCTTAGCTACGACCCCGTACTCTCCTAAGCAAAAACACTCCAAGTGATGAGCAATCCTTTCACTCAGGGGCTTAGCTGCGACCCCGTACTCGCCTAAGTTAAGAAC
>NC_041387.1:630477417-630508157 GCF_002162155.2 Triticum dicoccoides
TAGCTGCGACCCCGTACTCGCCTAAGTTAAAAACACTCCGAGTGAAGAGCAATCCGCTCACTCGGGGGCTTAGCTGCGACCTCGCACTCGCCTAAGCAAAACACACTCTGAGTGAAGAGCAATCCTCTCACTCGGGGGCTTAGCTGTGATCCCGTACTCGCCTAAGTTAAGAACACTCAGAGTGAAGAGCAATCCTCTCACTCGGGGGCTTAGCTGCGACCCTGTACTCGCCTCAGTTAAAAACACTCCAAGATGCACTCTGAGATGTGGCACAAGTACAACGTCTGGATGCATTCTGAGCTGTGCCACAAGTACAATGTCTGGATGCACTCTAAGCTGCACCACAAGTACAATGTCGACTCCTTATGTAGAGCAAACCTCTCACTCGGAGAAACAATTGCAATCCCAGATTCACTCAAACCAAGATAATCCAAAGAATAGTGGAAACAAAGCAACTGCATTCAAATAAAATAACCAAGTTTAGATAAATCTAGCAAGGTTCAACATTGCAAGCGAAAGTACTCGAGCGTCAGGTTTGAAGGAGTTTTAACAATTACAAAATCACTCCGCATTCCGAGGCAAATAAGGTCATCAAGTTTTTCATTTGTCGGGAGGAGGGCTGGCTGGCTCGACAAACGAATCCAAGTCAATACCATCTGCAATGCGAGTGGCCGCATGGATGAAGGTCTCCATGAAGGACTGGAATTGATGGTTCTTGGTGTTGGATACTTGCAGAGCCTTCAACTTCTCTTCCTTGACATCCCTACAGTGAACACGGATGAGTTATAAAGCGACATCAGCACAACAACATGCAGCCGACTTCTTCCACACCTGCACTCGGTCAGGGATGCTGTTAAATTGAGTCATCAGTGACTCGAGGTCATTCTGAAGGACAACCTCTGGCCAGAGGTCCTTGTCAACCCGAGACATTGCAACTTTTAGTCGGGCAACATAATCCAAGACGCTAGCAAGTCGAGCTTCCAGTCGCAGAACATTCAATGGCTGCTTCATCTTTGATACGGGAGTTGATGCGATCTAGTCCAGTCTCGATCCGCCCGGTTTCCTCTTAAAAGTTCTAACAGAATTCTGCAAGCACGGAAATATTGTGAATCGACAACAACACGGCAAGAAAGTTTTTGCAATCAGTCGGAGAAAAGGGAATACCTTCAAGCATAAGGAACATCTTCTTGGCGAGACCACCCAGATAAGCTTCCAACTCGTCCCTCTTCTGGGTCAGAGATGCCTTTTCCTCCTTCAGTTGCATGGCTTCTTTCTTTGCCTCGTCAACGGCATTCTTCAGCTTGGCATTCTCATCCTCCAACTTCCTGACTGAAGCCAATTTCTGGTCGGCAAGTTTAGTCTTCTCACGAGCCGTCCTCTGTGCCGCAGCAAGATCAAGATCCTTCTGCTCCAGGGCCTGCTTAATTTTGTCTAAAGAAATAACATTCCTTAGACAAGCTTGGAGTTGACGATTTTCATTACGCACATCTTTCGAGTGGAATCACTCGGTTCAAAAGATAGAAAGGGAAAAGGACAAGGCATACAGTCAACGAGTCGTTACCTCCCATAATTGCTACTTCATGTTGAGCCTTCTTCAAGATCACCTTGGCTAGATCCAGATCGAGCTTGAGTTGGATTTTCTCCTGTTCCAAGACAACATGCTGAGTCCCAAGCTCACATGATTTCTGCAAAATAATAGCAAAACAAGCCAGTCGACGGTTACTTTCGAATGGAAAAGTGCATAAATGAATTACATAGCAAAATAGTTCTAAGACTGCTGCCGAATCAAACATCCAACAATAGTCTTGGGGACTACACCCAGTGGGTGCACATAGTGTGCCCCCACTAGTTACATTTACCACTTAGCATGGTCAGCCTAGCTTGAGTGGAAGGAGTAAAAAAAACTACAACAACATCTTTGGGTCTCAGACCACCGCCGACTACCTGTAGTCGACCGTGGTCTCGGGGACTGCACCCAGTGGGTGCATTTAGCGTGCCCCCACTGATTCAGTTATCACTCGACACGACATGTCTAGGTCGAGTGGAAGTGCAATAAGCAAACATTTCGAAAAGACCACCCTCTGAATCAAACATTCGACGGTGGTCTCGGGGACTACACCCAGTGGGTGCACTTAGCGTGCCCCCACTGGACCAAGATTTTCACCCGACATGACTTGGTCGACTCAAGTGAAAGAGCTACAACGTCAAAAGAAAACACCCACTAGATGAACAGATGCAAGTTGCAAAGTACAAGATTGATGTATGAACATCTTACGAATAATAAAGCAGAAGTTTGCAGAGAGCATGTCTGAACAAAACAAAGGCCAGGACAGAGAAACCAATCGGAAATTAACTTACAATTCCACTTACTTCGACATTAGCTTGAAGAGCAGAGCTGGCGTCATATGCGGCCTTGATGGTGTCAGACACCACCTTCAGTCGGTCCGTCATTAGACCCGCCTGAATCATGGCCTCCTTGGTTGCTCCTACTTGATCCTCTGGGATGGGATAAGCAGCAAACATGCGAGATGATGGAGCGGGTGACATGGCCAGTGGAGTAGAAGCCTGAACTTGTACAATGGGCTCTGAAGCCTAAGCAGTTGACGCCGAAGGCTGGTCAGTCGATAGAGGATTAGCAAAGGAGACTGAAGCCCGTATTGGATCATTGAGTGGCTGGACCATAGGCTCGGACGACAAGCGAGGCGTTCTGGACCCAGGCACCCTCCTGCTCAAAGTTCGACCTCTCCTCCCAGTATTCTTCAGAGGCACATCCTCATCATCATCATCACCAGGGAGTTGAATAATATTCGTTGGTGCTGCAAACACTCGACAGTGAAATTCGGTCGACCCAAAAATCCATTAACATAGCACAGGCGCAGTTATGAAACCATACCTGCCCGAGAGGTGGCTGCATCTGCAGTTTCCGCATCACCGCGCTCCTTGTCAATGTCCATGGATGTCGCAGACGCAGTATCAACATTGAAAGTTCCAAATTTCACTCGGTTTAACAAGCAAATGAGTTCATAATAACATAGAAAGATGCAACAAAGAAATGCTTACATTGAAGTCAAGGGCACAACCACCTTGATCTTTGGTAGGGCCTTCCAAGGCTTGGGCGGGGCAACTTTGGCTTGCCTGGCAGCCTTTTCTGTTGGCTCGGGAGTTAACGTTTGAGTGCACTTCAAAACTTTGGCACTCGATGCAGCAGCCTTGCCACACCCCCCCCCCTGCAGGGTCTTGCAGCTGTTTGGAATGACATTCTGAGCGGGGCGGTGAGTCGACTTCTTTGCTGCTATTGCTCGACTCTTTGCTCTCATCTTCACTGTCTTCGGCGTATTGGTTGTCACTGCCCTCACTGTCACTGTCAATCCCTTACTGGTACTGCTCTCTGTTGGGCATTGAGTGCAGCTTGGTGAAAATCTGCAAGATACAAGTTGTGTATATGAGTCAGATTCAAGAACAATCGCAAAACAAAGGGAAAACACTTGGATATTTGAGCCTGACCTCCCCTGGAGCATTATTGGCGTCGAATGGCAAAATCCTCCTGGACCCCCTGGGGTTGTCCTTGTTACCAGTAATGCTCCGGAGCCACTAGGCCACCATCTCCTTGTCAACCTCTTTCGGGTGGATTCGAGCGGTGTCCTCTCGGCCCGAATACATCCACATGGGTTGGTCATGGGCTTGCAGGGGCTAGATCCGTCGACTGAGGTACACCTCCAACAGATCCATCCCTGTCACTCCACCTTTAACCAATTCAACAACGGCCACAACTAGCATCTGCACTTCCTCTCTCTCCTCCGGAGCTACAACTAGTGAGCAAGGGGTGCAGAGTCTCTCCATAGTGAAAGGAGGGAGGCCAGTCGACTGACCAGGTGTCGGAACATCCTTGCAGTAAAACCAGGTAGACTGCCACCCTCTAACCGACTCGGGGAAGGTCACAGGAGGAAAGCAACTCCTACCCCTCATTCGGATCCCTAACCCCCACACATCTGGATCACGTGTGTTTTTTTGGTCGTCTGGGTTAGCTTTCTTCACCGTCTGAGAACGACAAGTGAGTATATGCTTGAAGAGACCCCAGTGCGGTTGGCATCCCAAGAAGACTCTGCACATGGAAATGAATGTAGCAAGGTAAATGATTGTGTTGGGAGGGAAGTAGTGAATATGGGCTTCGAAGAAGTTCAGGAATCCTCGAAAAAACGGGTGCGGAGGCAAAGAAAAACTGCGCTCGACATGGGTGATGAGGAGAACACACTCACCATCACACGACTGAGGCTCAAATTCGTCCCCAGGAAGCCTCCAGGACCCAGGAGTGATCAAGCCGTCGTGGGCGAGATTTTCCAAGTCCTCCTTGACAACCGTGGAATGGATCCAATCCCCCTGGATCCAACCAGGCGGCAAACCGGACCGCGACAATGAACCCCTCACCACCTTCTTTCCCTTCACCGCCAATGATGCCTTCTTCGCGCGCTCCAGGGCCGCCGTCTTCTCCTTCACCATTGCGGTGGAGCTTGGGAGGGCCGAGTAGAGGCGTGGGGAGTAGAGGGAAAGGAGGTGGAAAAGAAGAGAGAAAGAGGATCGAATGGGAGGCACTGTACCTTGCATCAGCCTCTATGCCTTTTTTTAGGCTGGTTCCGAGTGGCTGACCGGTGGGTCCAAGCGATCAAATCACATCCTGTTGCAGGCGCTGGCTCATGCCAACCATTAATGATATTCAATACTACAGAGTGAACGCCTGACCGTTGCCATCCTGGGGTGACTTTAAATCTTCTATACTCTGAGTGGTTCTCCATATGATCGAGTGACTATGCTATGGTCGAGTGGAATTGGGATATCCGAGTGGAGTCTTCTGTCAAGTGGATTGCACTTCAAGGTGTTTCTAGTCGGTACTTTCTGTTGGTCCTTGAATGTCTTTGATTATAGGGCAGTGTCCCTGGGTGAGGTGTCTAGGTCAGGCCTAAGACCCTACCCTAGGCACATGTCTTCATCACCGCCTCCATCGGATTCCCCGCTCGGGTCATCGGAGACGACGCCGACAGATCTGGTGAGGACGTTGTGGTCTTCCTCAAGCGGATCTACATCATCAACAGTACCCTCGAGTGCAGCAAGGGCGACGCCACTGTCCCAACCAAGGATCGGGTCCGCTACTGCAAGAAGAACTGCGACATTCTCCAAGTATGGCACGAGGACAACATCGTATGCAAGAGCATGGAGTTATCAACGCAAACTCTGGGAGGTCAGTTATCTTTGCGGGCTTATTAATGTTAGAAGGGATAGAGGGATTTGGTGGAATAGTTTGTTGTATTGCTTGAGCCTCGTAAGCATATATATAGGAGTACAATGATCAACTTGGAGTACAGGACAAGCCAGAACAAATCCTAGTCTATCTTGTCTTTCCTAATGATTAATATACTCAACATCCCCCCGCAGTCACAACTGTAGCGACGCAGATGATGAGACTGGAGAATAGTCTGAAGGCAAGCTGACGGATACCCCCTCATAGTCATCACGGTCGACGCGTCATGGAAGTCGTGGATGGAGTGGAAATCGATGAGGTTGCTCAAGCAAGGAAGTAGCCCTTTGTGCCGTTTGTCGAAATAGCCGAGAGCGTAGGGTGGTGTTTCCATGGTCGAGGTAGCCGTGCGAAGAATGTCATGGTTAATGTCGAGTTGGGGTAGCCGGTGTTGAGGAAGTCGCCATGGAGCCACAGGCGCAAGGAGGCGCCGAGTTAGCATGGGCACAGTGGTGTCGAAGTAGGGGTGCGCCAGGAAGAAGACATTGTTGATGACACATCGCATCGGGGTTGCCAAGTCCGGGGACACATCATAGACGAAGGCAGGCACAGGTGTTGCTAACATAGGGCATGTGTAGACGAACGAAGACGAAGTTGACGAAGCACTGCACCAGGCTTGCCAGGCCCGGGGACATGTCATGGATGAAGGCACACATCTATGTTGCCAGCATCGTACATGCTTATACGAGGGACCTGCATGAGCTGTACGCCATGTCGAGGAGTCGGAGGGCCAGCAGGGAAGAAGACACACCGACGGTTGCGGCACCAATCGGTGCGGGGCCGATGTCGTCATCGGTGGTCAAAGTAGACGAAGTGTTTGGGGTAGATGGCGGCGACGCTGGTGTTGGGCTGGTGCTGGATGAAGACGAAGGGGGGTGGACGGGTGACAATGGCGGCTACCGGGGTAGCAGCAGTAGCGGCGGCCTGACGGCGGCGGTGCTCGAGGTAGGCAAGGAGAATACAACAGCATGTCGAAGACCGGCATGGACAAAGTCGATGCGCGGGGACCGCGGTGGACTGCGGGCCACGGCGCCATGACCCAAAGGGGCGACATGGCGGCAGCAGGTAGGTCAAGGAAACGACGAGAAGACCTCGGGGCGGCGACGGGGACTGCATATCACAACACTATGGCCTAAACGGGCAACGCAGCGGCGACGCATGGGTTGGTGCAACCGCAGGGACGACCTCGGGGCAGTGGCGGGGACCGCGTATCGTGTCACTATGGCCCAAAGGGGAAACACGGTGGCAATGTGCTAGCCGATGCAGCCGCGAGGAGAACCATGGGGCTTGGCGTTGCGGTCCTACGGGGCGACGCAGTGGCAGCCCGTTGCCCGATTGGTGGAGGGGCACGCTGAACTCAGGGACAATCTTCACGGGACCTACGGAGGCATGAGCAACCGACATGCTAGGTTGGTCGCGAGGCATAGATGAGGTGAATCATGGTGGTGAGTAGGTGATCAAGCCGATCGCGTGCGAGGTCGGGGACGCCGCTCGATGGAGGCGGGGTGGCGGCGGAGTCCGAGATGAAGCTGGCGATGACGGACGGTGTGGGATGTCTTGCGACCAGCTGTCGAGCTGCCAAAGCAGCACCGGTGCCCGGGCAGTGAGGCCCGAGCGACCAACGTAGCAACGACGCCCGAGCTGAGACAGTCGACGAGCCTGACGTCACCAGGGACGAGGCCGGCGAGGTGTACCATAGGCCCGTCGTGCAGACGCAGCGGAAGCTAGTGGCGTGGATCGATGTACGATGACTATGATGGGCCGCCGCATGGCGCAAGGCCGCCGGGTCAGGGCGATGCAGGTGTCCCGCCGGAGAAGGTGGTGACGGCCGGCGTAGATCGACGAGTGGGCCGGCACGCGGACTACGGCTGTGTGGGGCCACATGTCGCGCGAGGCCGCCATGTTAGTGAAGAAGCCTGCCAGTCGCGCCGGTGTTGGAGTAGAGGCGCACGTTGTCATCGGTGGCAGCGGGCGACACAAAACAATCAAGCATAGATCAAAAAACCAAAAGGAAAACGCAGATTAAGATGACTGACAGGAGAGAGAAAACCTGGAGCAAGGGCTCATGAAAAAGACTCTCTAGGACAGCCGGTCAACACGACCGGCGGATGAACACTAGGTACGGGCGGCATGCCCCCGGTGGCGATCATGGAGGCCGACCGCCCCGGGGGCGGCGCGCGGGCGGAAGTGTTGGGTGGCGGCTAGGGTTTTGATCGGCTAGGCTGACATTAGAAGGGATTGAGGGATTTGGTAGAATAGTTCGTTGTATTGTTTGAGCCTCGTGGGCATATATATAGGAGTACAATGGTCATCTTGGAGTACAAGACAAGCCAGAATAAATCCTAGTCTATCTCGTCTTTCCTAATAATCAATATACTCAACAATTAGAACAGAGAGATACTGCATATTTCAGCGAAATTCTAATACACTGAAGATTTCTTGCAGAATATCCACCTCCTCCCAAGACTGGGCTTCTGATCGGCATTTCGGTCGGCTCTGTGTTTTTCTTGATCCTTCTCATCACCTTGATTTGGTTCCTTGTACGGCGGCACCAGCGAAAGCGGGATAAAATCCGCCAGCAATGGTTGGAAGAAGGCAACTTCCTCGACGACGATCAGGCCATGGAAGACGACTTCGAGAAGTTAACTGATTCCAAGAGATTCCTCCACAACGACTTGGCCGTCACCAGGACAACTTCTCTGGTGACAAGAAGCACGGACAAGGCGGCTTTGGATCGGTGTACAGAGGCTTTCTGAGTGAACTGATCCTTCATGTGGCCATCAAGAGAGTTTCCAACGGCTCCAAGCAGGGGAGGAAGGAGTATGCTTCGGAGGTGAGGGTCATAAGCTGGCTTCGGCACAAGAACCTAGTGCAGCTCATCGGCTGGTGCCACGGAGGCGGTGATATGCTCCTTGTCTATGAGCTCAAGCCTAATGGCAGCCTCGATAGGCATCTCTAAGGCGCCAACAATGTTGTGCTTCCATGATCGGTTAGGTAGGCCCATCCCATCAGACTACTATCACATTGCTTTTCTTTTACCCTTAGGCCGCAGATAAATAATCCCATGTGATATTTCTTGAACCTTAAGGCATGAGATTGTGCTGGGGTTAGGCTTGATGCTTCTCTACCTACACCAGGACTAGGAGCAGTGCGTCCTGCATAGGGACATCAAGCCAAGCAACATCATGTTGGATGCGTTGTTTAACGCCAAGCTCGCGACTTCGGGCTTGCCAAGCTCATTGAGCATGGCTGAGGGTCACTAACAACAGCTTCTGCTGGCACAATGGGATACATGGACCCAGAATGCATGACCACCAGCCAGACCAACGTCGAATCGGACGTCTACAACTTAGGCGGCGTCCTTCTTGAGATCGCATGCGGTAGGGGGGCTGTGGTGGTAGCTGAGCAGGAGCAGGACGCGATGCACTTGGCTCAGTGGGTGTGGAATTGGTATGGCAGGGAGAGAATTCTAGGCGCCGCTGATACACGATTGAGAGGAGAATTCAACGCCAGAGAGATGGAGTGCGTGATGCTCGTCAGGCTTTGGTGTGCTCAACTTGATTGCGACCAGAGGCCGTCGATTAGACAGACTGTCAATGTGCTGCGTTTTGAGGTGCCACTGCCGGTCCTCCCTGCAACGATGCCGATGGCAACTTAGAGCATCTCCCGCCGTTGGAGCCCCCAGGACAATCGCCGGACCAAAAATAGCACGTCCTGGGAGGCAAAACTCTTCCGCCGGATAAAACGCGAGTATATTTTTCCAGCCGTTGGTGCCCCCAAGACAATCGCTGGGCAAAAGGTGATTGGGTGGGCCAGAAAAAAGTACGCGTGGGGGAGGATTAGATGTTGCTTCTGCCGGCGCCCCCAAGAGCCCCCCAGCACACTGGGTTCGGCCTGGCTTCGCCGGTGCTAATTTGAGGTCTTGTGGGGTTTCGGGGGCACGTCTGGGCCATTTTTTGCCCATTTTATACATTGCCGGTGCAAAGAAAGTGGTCTTGGGGGTACTTGGGGGGGAGGGGGGGGGGAGATGCTCTTACATGTCGCCGTCGGTTGACACACACAGTTGTAGTTCTTCATTTGTATCCGCCGGCGGTACCAGTAGTGTGGACACAACTTGTTAAGCTGGACCGGAGCATCTTCTTTGCTAAAATAATAATTGGTTTTGCTAAAATTTGTCTCCTTCACTTCTCCAACTGTCGGATCCCGCAGCGCCACGATTCGTGTTTGTCCATGCGGAGAGCTTTGCAGCAATGAGTGCGCGACCCATAGTGTTTGGCTCGCAGCCCGTCCCTTTTTTTTCTTTGTCTTTGTAGTCCGGCCCGAACCATTTTCAACGCAGAAGCCCAGGCCTGCCTAGAATATATGAGATAGAAGGCACTATGTTTCTATCATCGACCTCTCCACGCTGTTTTTCTTCTCTGTGCTGGTTGAGACAACGGAGAGCCCGGTGCGGGAGATCGGCGACGGCGGCGTCTACTGGTGCAGGATGTAGGCGTCGGCGTTTCGAAGTAAGGAATCCGCCAGATCCATAGAGGTTCCTTGTTGTTTGTTCTTCTTCTCTCTTTTATTGTTGTTTGTAGAGATTTGTTTTACTAGCATTTCCATAGAGGTGGTAATTTCCAATTTTGAAACGGGGTCGCTGTTTTTAAGGACATGGAAGCACATACATTTTCTATGCAAGGGGTCACCCAAATAGGAGAAATGGATCTGGTTTTTGCTGAACCATAAAGTTCAGTTAGGAGAAATGATTCACAAGTCATGTTCTTGTATGTTTTTCTTTTGGATGAAGATCTTGTGTACAGTAGGATACTAATACAGCTTTTTTTGTTTGAATGTATGTATTCAAGCATTCTCAAAGGTAGAAGTAGTACTTTCTACCGTATAACATATAAGCCTATTTTTTTGGTCTCGGGTGGTGAGCCGAAATCAAATGTATTTTTACAGTTCAGAAGTGGTGAGCCTGAACTAGTTCCCTTTTTTGTGTGTTTTTCTTTCAGAAAGTACTTCGATTTTTTGATGGGGAATGCAGGGTTCTGAACTGAATTGAGCACATCTGTTTTTTCAGAATGTAGTTCAGAGATGGGGGAATGTAGTTTAGGGTGTAGCTCCCAATGTACCTTTTTCAATATACAGGGCACATTTTTTATGAACTGAAATGAACATCTTTTTTTAGAAGTACTCATGGTCGTACATTTTGATGTTTTTTGTCTGTATTTTGATGGGCCACCTTTTTAGATGTATTTTTGATGGTTTTATCAAGTGAATCAACATAGGGACTAGGGGTTCTTTGTTCTCCAAACATATATCCATGTTGTTTGACAAAATACATAAAAAAATCATGTGATATTGTGTTCTTTTTATGGGAAAGTCAAAATAATGAAGAACACATTGTGCCATTATCTTTTTGATTAGGTAGTTTTGTCAGCCTATGCTTTGTATTTTTGATAGTATTGTTTTTCATCCAAAAAAATCATCATTTTTGTGTGCAAACTGAACATGGAACATTTCTAATGTCAGCCTATGCTTTGTATTTTTGATAGTATTGTTTTTCATTCAAAAAAATCATCATTTTTGTGTGCAAACTGAACATGGAACATTTCTAATGTCAGTCTATATTATGCAGGATGTTGTGACCAGTCTGCCATTCATACTGCGAGAATGACAACGAGCAGAGGTTTAGCATTTTCATTCGCGATGGGTCTGAAGATTTAGCAGTAATCCCCCCTTTGTCCTCCCGGATGTTTTTTTGTTGCAATGTTTTTCCATTTTTTGTTTTCAATTACGAAGCGTTTCTTTTCATGCTAACTATTTGAATTTTTTTTACATTTTTTATGAGCAGAACATACCATGCACTGCAAGGAGCCAGTTCAACCAGATGAGTGGCCTGAAGTTTAAAGCAAACGATCGTAGGTATCTTGTTGATGTGTCCAGGGAACACTCAACAACACTGATTGGAGATGATGACTGGGCAAAGTTTAAACATGACTTCGACGTGGGCAAGGGCAAATTAGTGGTATGAAGTCAAGGCAATCTGGGTCAGGGCAAGGGTTGACAGCGGCGACAACATTTTTTGTTTTTTGTTACATTTTTTTTGTAGTTGCACTCGCTCCAACCCGAGTGCAACTGCAACTCATCACACCCAAGCGCAACTGCAAGGGGTATGAAATCAAGTAAAACAAGTTGGGCAAGGTTGACGGTGTCAACAACATTTTTTTTGTTACATTCTTTTTAATAGTTGCACCCGCCCCAACCCTAGTGCAGCTGCAACTCATCACACCCAAGCACAACTGCAGGACGTATAATGTGACTGCAACCGAGGGTCAGAGGAGGGTTGTTAGCGCCAACGAAGTCTTTTCTTTTTTTAGTCTTTTTTGTAGTAGTTACAACCGCCCAAAACCCCTAGTTTTCCATTTTGTAACTCAAACCCAAGTGGAACCGCAAGGGCTACGAAGTTAAGGAAAACGGGGTCGGGGCAAGGGTTGTCAGCGGCAACAACGTGTTTCCTTTTTTTACATTTTTTGTACTAGTTTCAACCGCCCTAACCCGAGCGCAACTGCAATTCATCACACCCAAGCGCAACTGCAACACGTATAATGTGACTGCAACAGGGGTCGGGCGGACGGTTATCGGCGACAACAAAGTTTTTATCTTTTTTTACATTTTTACTCGCTGCAATCGACCCAACCCGACAGCAACTGCAGCTCATCACACCCAAGCGGAACTGCAAGACGTATAACTTCACCGCAATCGGGGGGGTCGGGGGACCCAAGCGCAACTACAAGAGGTATAATGTGACCACAATCGGGAGGTCGGGGGAAGGTTGTTGTCACTGGTTTAGTCTTTTTATTTCTTTGATCTTTTTTGTTGTAGTTGCAACCGCCAAAAACATTGAGTTTTCCAACTGCAATCCATCATACCCAAGTGCAACTGCAAGGGCCAAGGGTATGAAGCGACCGTAATTTGGGTCAGGGCCGCAACCATTGTCGGGGGGAGGGGGTGGGTTGTCGGTGGAGGTGAAGTTTTTTCTTTATTTTCTTTATATTATATGCAACCGCCCCAACCCAACCACAAATGCAATTCGTCATACCCAAGTGGAACTGCAAGGGGTATGAAATCAAGGAAAACGGGGTCGGGGCAAGGGCTGTCGGCGGCAACAAAGTTATTGTTTCTTTATTGTTACAATTTTTGTAGTAGCTGCACCCGCCCCAACCCGAGTGCAACTGCAACTCATCTCACCCAAGCGCAACTGCAAGATGTATAATGTTCTCGCTGTCGGTGTCAAAACCGGCGGATCTCGGGTAGGGGTCCCGAACATTGCGTCTAGGCGGATGGTAACAGGAGACAAGGGACACGATGTTTTACCCAGGTTCGGGCCCTCTTGATGGAGGTAAAACCCTACGTCCTGCTCGATTAATATTGATGATGTGTGTTACAAGAGTGGATCTACCACGAGATCAAGGAGGCTAAACCCTAGAAGCTAGCCTATGGTATGATTGTTGTTCGTCCTATGGACTAAAGCCATCCAGTTTATATAGACACCGGAGAGGGCTAGGGTTACACAGAGTCGGTTACAATGGTAGGAAATCTACATATCCGTATCGCCAAGCTTGCCTTCCACGCCAAGGAAAGTCCCATCCGGACACGGGACAAAGTCTTCAATCTTGTATCTTCATAGTCTTGGAGTCCGGCCGATGATGATAGTTCGGCTATCCGGACACCCCCTAGTCCGGAACTCCCTCACTCGCAATCGGTGGTCGCTGGGAGGGTTATCGGCGCCGGCGAAGTCTTTCATTTTTTGTACTAGTTGCAACCGCCCGAACCCGAGCTCAACTGCAACTCATCACACTGAAGGACAGCTGCAATGTATAATGTGACTGCAACCAAGGTCGGCCGGTGGGTTGTCGACGACAACAAACTTTTTATCGTTTTTTTATGTTTTTTAGTAGTTGCAGTCGCCCCAATCCGACTGCAACTGCAACTCATCACACCCAAGCGCAACTGCAAGACGTATAATGTCACCACAATCGAGGGGTCGGGGGACCCAAGCGCAACTGCAAGACGTATAATGTGACCGCAATCGGGGGGTCGAGGGAAGGTTGTTGTCACTGGCTTAGTCTTTTTCTTGTTTTGGTCTTTTTTGTAGTAGTTGCAACCGCCCAAAACACTGAGTCTTCCAACTGCAACTCATCACACTCAAGCGCATCTGCAACACGTATAATGTGACTGCAACTGGGGCCGGGCGGAAGGTTGTCGACGGTAACAAAGTTTTATCTTTTTTAACAGATTTTTGTAGTTGCGGTCGCCCCAAACCGACTACAACTGCACCTCATCACACCCAAGCGCAACTGCAAGGCGTATAATGTGACCACAACCGAGATGGGGAGGGTTTTCAATGCAGGCTTAGTCTTTTTCTTTTTTTTACTCATTTTTTGTAGTAGTTGCAATCATCCAAAACACCGAGTTTTCCAACTACAACTCATCATACCAAAGCGCAACCGCAAGGGGTATGAAGCAACCGCAATTTGGCTCGGGGCCGAAATCGTTGTCGGGGCGATCGGTTGTCGGGGGGATGGGGTCGGGCAAGGGTTGTTGGCGGCAACAACGTGTTTGTTTCTTTTTTGACATTTTTTGTACTAGTTGCAAGCGCCCCAACACGAGCGCAACTGCAACTCATCACACCCAAGCGCAACTACAAGACATATAATGTGATCGCAATCGGTGGCCGGGAGAGGGTTGTCGACGTCCCAACCCCAACCCCAGTAGTTGCAACCGCCCAACCCCAGTGCAATTGCAACTCATCACACCAAGCGCAACTGCAACACGTATAATGTGATTGCAACTGGGGTTGGGCGGAGGGTTGTCGGCGGCAACAGAGTTTTTCTCTTTTTTTAATACATTTTTTGTAGTAGTTGCAGTCGCACTACTAGGGAAAAGCCTAATAGTAGCGCCGGTTTTAGGTATAGCAGTAGCGCGGGGCTGCGAGCTACTGATACGGTGCTACAACTAAAGTGTATCAGTAGCGTGTGTTTGCCCGGGCTACTGCTATACCTTCTTAGCACTAGTGCTTTTGGTAGAGAGCACTACTGGTAGTTACTAGCAGTGTGCCGCTCTACCCGTGCTACTACTATTATTACATATTTCTTTTTGTTTTATGTCGTATTCATACGCCATTATACAAGTTTTCATACAATTGCAATTTAGAGATTGTTTTTACATCAGAATGAGTTATTACATCATTGGGTGAAAGAACCATGGATTAGTTTAAAGTGCATGGATCCAAAGTGACCTTGGTCACTTTGGATCCATCCACTTGAAATTAAACCGCGGTTCTTTCACCCAATGGCATGGTAACTCATCATCATCATCATCATCATAATATCAATAACAACTTATCGTCGTAGTACATCCTTGTCATGTAACAACTTCTCATCATCATCATTTTCATCCATGAGACATCATATAACAACGTGGTCACTAGTTATAATAACAACTCCTCCTCCTCCTCCTCGTCATCATCCTTAGTCTCATAATCACTACTCCTCCCATCAACATCACCATCAACTCTAACACATTGTAGCATATAATAAAAACTTCTCATCATCATCATAGTCATATATAATCAACACTAACTATTTGTTCTTAATACCTAGGACCTACTCCTGCTGCTCTCTCTCAGCTAAAATAGCATAAAACATGTGTAGCACTCCTGCTTCATCATATTGGAGAATGCAAATGAACCTGTCTCCTAATTGTGGGTTGCGCTTCTGATTGCTGCCCCTAGTACTTCTCTGTTGTGATACTTCACAATTTTTCTCCAGTCTTTGACTATTAAGAGTTGATCGCTTCGAGAAATGATGAATGCACTCATGTGCAGTGCAGGATATCTTGGCCGTAAGCTAACCATTGTCATGCGAACTTTAGACTCGATCCAACGAGGCACAACACTCATCGGGAGTCCCTGTTGAAGAACATAGTAGTAACATACTTAGCAATAAAGTTTAGCTTAAAATAATGTATGCAAAAGATGCACTGAGGACAAATAGTAAAATCCTACCATCCTTCCTAAATATATGTGACTGTAGTTCAATACACACACTAGTGGTCGCATGTTTTGAGTACTAATATCTCGAAGTCCAGGAAAATAACCTTTCTTGACAGTATCAAGATCCTCAAGCCATGAAACATAATGACTTATCTCCTCGCAATTTAGTTCAGCCCCAGGAGAGTAGTAGGTGTTGTCTACCAAGCGTCGGACATGTTTGCTTGAATGAAAATAAGTTGTCAATAGAAATAGTTGTCAACTATTTTTAAATAAACAATATAAATTAGTTAATAAATATGGTTGAGAAACTCACATAATGGTAGAACTGGAGGCATCTGCACATCGACCCAAATTTCGATATTACCTTCAATTTCATCTTCCGGATGAATATCAAAGGTGATAAGCATATTAGGCTCAAATGCATATGCCTTGCATAGTGCTCCCAAGTTTTTGCATTTAAAATGGGAGTAGTTATCTGTATTATATAATTTAGGGCAAAAGTATAACCATGCCCGGTCCTCAAGTGAACTCTCTTTACCTCCATACTTTCCATAGTACTGAAACCAATCTTATCCAAGACATACATTCTTGCATGGCAGGGGATACGCTAGTAGAATTGTAAAAAATTAAAATTTTAAGTTGAAGCAAAAGAGGAAGAAACCATTGTTAATTACGAAAAGACTTGTCATTGTGACTTACTGTATCCACTTCGAAGGTATCATCCAGCATGATGCTAAAGCGCCTACCATCAACTAGGCGAGGCCTATCACACAGGCCACACTCGTCTTCGCAGTATTCGCACATACCGAATTCCCTTTCGTCGTCAGGCATTTCCTATTAATAAACAAAATATATTAACCACTTACTATAAATAAACTAGTTCTATTAAGAACTTTACACATAGATCACTATTACTCGACACACAGATCACTATTACTCAATATGCAATGGGTTGACTTTAGGTCTGTCGAGTCTTCCTTCCTAAACTCTCATCTCACGTATATGGTGGGCACTCCCTCTCTGCTATTGCGACCGTCGGTGATGGTTGCTACTCCTCCTTTCCCTAGTGCATTACAAATATCGAGCACAAGGAAAAGAAGGAGAAGCGACCCCCATGACAATAGTCGGCATTCATCTTCTCTCATATATGGTGGACACTCCCTCGCTGATGTTTCGACCATCGATGATGGTCGCTACTCCTTTGTTCTCTAGTGCATAACAAAGGTCTAGCACAAAGAGAAGACGGAGAAGTGAACCCCCACAACAACAATCGGCATTCTTCTTCTCTCATATATGGTGGAGACGGTCCCTCACTAATTTTTTGACTGTCATGTATGGAGTACCGACAGACTTAAAGTCAACTCGAAATGTTGTTTAATTCTCTTTCTAGCATATCCGGGGCACTCGATATTTCCTACAAATTCTAGCACAACTCATGCTTGAATTCACGGAAAAAATCCGCCAAGACCTTTGCTAAAATAGGACATATCGAGCGCCTGAAATTTGCTGGAACAGAAATGAATGAACACTCCGGCAAAACATGGGCCACTCGAAAATAAATCAACACTTCGCACATGAGCATAAACTGGTGCTCGTTGCATTTCAAGGGTTCAATATTGACAAAAACATTTCAATATATGTTATAACCCGAACATTTCATTTTCTTAAGAAGCATAACTAAATACCCTAGTTCTACTCTATTCAACGCCGAGGAGTGGAGAAGGAGGAGGTGGACTTTTAGCTCACCAACTCGGGTGTAGAGGAAGTAGAGGTAGCTCGGATGACGATCACTCCATGGAGGCACGGCTCTACAAAGCCTGCATATTCCATCGAGTAAAATTTTAATTAGATCATCAAATCTCACATAGCATTCTTTGATGACAAAGTGATAATGACATAAATTCAACTAATTCTATTAATTCAACTAGTTCAACTAAGCACTTACTAAAAATAAACTAGTCCTATTAACTTTCTTACTAAAAATAAACTAGTTCTGTAGTAAAAAAATTGACTATGTACTGCAAGGCAGCAGCCTAACAACTCTTCTATAGTAAATTTTAATTAGATCATCAAATCTCATATACCTAAATTTTCATACTAAAAATAAACTAGTTCTATTAATTCAACTAGTTCAACTAAGCACTTACTATAAATAAATAAAATTATTTTTCTTACTAATTCAACTAGTGTATTAAGCACTTCCTAAATAAACTATTTCTATTAAACACTTACTAAAAATAGTAAAAACAAGGAGGAGGAGGGGGAGGAGTACGGTGGGAGGAGGAAGGAGGAGGAGGGAGTGGGAGGAGGGAGGAGAGAGGAGGAGCGGGAGGAGGGCTGCCGGTAGAGGGCTTGGCCGGAGGAGGAGGGGGCGGCCAGAGGAGGAGGGAGGAGGGACGAGGGGGCGGCCGGAGGAGGAGGGAGGGGCGTGGTAGGGAGGAGGGAGGACGAGGAGCGAGGAGGGAAGATGGATAGAGGGACTACCTCAGTGAAGGAGGAGCAGGAGGTCGGCAGCGGCGGGCGACGATGGGGGTCGGGGAACGGTGGCGGCGGCGGACGACGAGGGGTTGCGGGGGAGAGTGAGAGTGGAGAGGGAGAGTGGGAGCGGCCGGTTTGGGAAGATAGGTGGCGTTTAGCAGTAGCACGTGTTAGGATAAAGTGCTACTGTTAAACCCCATAGCTCTGGCACTTTTAACTCGAGACGCGCTATTGCTATGCCTGTAGCAGCAGCGCTTTCTGCAAAACGCGCTACTGCTAAGCTAAGGCTAAGCATGTAAAAAATCAAAAATACATTGGTCATCAATGATCTTTTTGTGTAGAATCCAAATTGTCGGACACAGATCCTACACATAGAGTTCAATGAGGACCAAGTGGTTGTGATGGTTTGAGAAGTAACGTATTTAAGGTGGTAAACACCCTGTTCGCAGAGCGAGGTGGGACTAAACTTAATTGCAATGAGTGGACTAAACTTAGCAGCAGCGAGTGTTCGCGAAAAGTGTTGCTGCTAAGTTCAATAGCAGTAGCGCATTTACAAAACCGATGCTACTACTATACCTAGTATGGCGGCAACGTCATGGAAATATTAGTAGTAGCACTCTTTTTCCCCAACGTGCTACTGCTATGTGCCTATGAGTAGCGCGGTTTGAGTCCGCGCGCTATTGCTAAGTAGAAGTAGCACCTTATTTTAAGCCTGCTGGTAAGATTATGCGTATAAAGTTTTCCCTAGTAGCGTCATCCCAACCTGACCGCAACTGCAACTGCAACTCATCACACCCGAGTGCGACTGCAAGACGTATAATGTGACCGCAACCGGGGGTGGAGGCGCTACCAGAATTTACCCAATTGCCGACGCCCAAATCTATGCTGACGGCCCCCGTCGGCATAGATGGATGTATCCCGATGGCCCAAGTCAGGCTGTCGACGTAGAAAAGCCGTCAGCATACACAAACCTATGCTGACGGGGGCCGTCGGCACAGATCAACCGTCGGCATCCCAGTCAATATGCCTACGGCAGCCGTCAGCATAGAGGCAGTCGTCGGCGTATCTATGGGCCCGGCTACCCGAGCGGCGACATCCTTTGACGGCATGAAGCTGGGCCTAACAGTGGTCGTCTGCATAGCTATGCCGACAGCAAGGCCGGCATAGCTGTGTCGACGTCATCGATTCGCGTGATCCGCCACGTCAACGATCTGAAACGCTCACCGGTCTGTGGGGTGGCATATCTATGTCGACAGCCTTGCCGTCGGCATAGGTCTGGCCCATGGACGGTGCCACGTCATCGATCCGGGCCATACACCACGTCATCGATCCAGGGCTCTACCCATCCGTGGCTGTAGCTATGCCGACGGCATAGCCGTAGGCATAGATTTCTAATCTTTTTTTCATATTTTATTTATTTTCTATTTTTTGCTTTTTATTTTTTCCAAAATAATTATATTAACTTAAATATGCCTTATGTACAGAAAACATATCTTGATTATATATATATATATATATATCGATTGCCCCCTCACGGTCATCGCTTCCGTCGTGTTACGAAGAGGGGAGACGGGACGGGGTACCTTGGGGGTAGCAATGCCGCTAGGTGTTGCAACGGGCCCTCCTACCACTACTAGGGAAAAGGCTAGCAGTAGCGTGGGTTTTAGGTGTATCAATAGCGCGGGTAGCGGTGCTACTAATAAGGCGCTACAGCTAACACATAGCAGTAGCGCGTGCTCACCGGCGCTACTGCTACACAAGTGTAGCAGCAGCGCGGTTAGCGGAAGCTCGCTACTGCTAGTAGCTCTAGCACGCTTTTTCTGGACGCGCTACTGCTATCGCGGCGTTGCTGCTAACTTTTATACACTCGCTACTGCTAATTTAAGTAGTTTTCTGTTTTTTTTGGCATATTTGTTTTGTATTTGAACAGGCTTTATAGAAGAATCTTTAGCACATAGAAATGTCATCATGATACACATACAAATGCCTGCGAGACTGAAAGTGCTAGTATCGACTAGAGGGGGGGTGAATAGGCGATTTTTATGAATGTCTTCAAAACTTAGAAGTTTTGAAGACAAACAACAGAAATGACCTAGTTGATATGCAACGGAAGATAAACTACCATAAGCAAGCCATAGTCAAATATGCAATGATGTGAAAGTACAGGACTAATAGCAGCTAAGTAGTAAGGATCAGGATGGAAGATAGTGTGAAGCCCATCAACAGTAGTAGTCAAGCAATGAAGTCAAACAGATATACAGATAGGCAGTGACGTCACGAAGACAAACTTAAGTAAAGGATGGAAAGGGATAGAACCAGTCGCTTGTTCAAGACACGGGATTTGTTGGACCAGTTCCAGTTGCTGTGACAACTGTACGTCTGGTTAGGGAGGCTGAGATTTAACTCAGAAGACCATGTCTTCACCTTATTCCCCTTGAGCTAAGGACACCCAGTCCTCGCCCAATCACTCTGGTAAGTCTTCAAGGTAGACTTCCAAACCTTCACAGACTTCGTTCACCGGCAATCCACAATGACTCTTGGATGCTCAAAACGCGACGCCTAACCGGCTGGAGGATTCATAGTCCTCAAGTGTAATAAGTCTTAAGGTCACACAGACAGAAAGACTTCAGTGATGCCTAACACTCTTTGGCTCTGGGTGTTTGGGCTTTGTCCTCGCAAAGATTTCTCTCTCTCAAATGCTTTGAGGTGGGTTGCTCTCAACGAAAAAAGCCATGCACTAACTCTGAGCAGCCACCAATTTATGGTGTAGGGGGTGGGCTATTTATAGCCACAAGGCAACCCGACCTGATTTGTCCGAAATGACCCTGGGTCACTAAGGAACTGACACGTGTTCCAACGGTCAGATTTCAAACACACGCGGCAACTTTACTTGGGCTACAAGCAAAGCTGACTCATCCAGCTCTGGATAAGATTTGCTCTCATTGTCTTCGCTCAAAGACATAGGATTTGGGTTGAGCATCACTTCAGTCACTCTGACTTAGTTCACTTGGACCCCGCTTAACAGTACGGTGGTTCCTATGACTCAACAAAGAAGAAAAGGAAACAACGAAACCACACAGTCTTCGCGCTCCATAGTCTTCACGCAATGTCTTCTCATGTCATAGTCTTCAATGTGAATATCTTCTCATACCACCATTGTCTTCAATGTCTTCATACATTTTTAGGGGTCATCTCCGGTAGGTAAACCGAATCAATGAGGGACACTACCTGCGTTATCCTGCAATTCTCACAAACGCATTAGTCCCTCAACCAACTTTGTCGTCAATACTCCAAAACCAACTAGGGGTGGCACTAGATGCACTTACAGAGACCACAAATGTAATCTAGCATATACATACAAATAGTCTCATCATAATCATCATCCAACACAAAGTGGTATCTTGTCATCATCTCGAAAATAGCGATACATGCAAGTCTCGAATACTTGCAACTACAACAACGTCATCCATCTAAACAAAGGTATACGCAAGAAGAGCTATCACTATGAGTGAGAGCGGAACTATGCAGTACATGAGGTGGCGGTTACGAGTCCTCTCTCGCGCTAGCATGAACCTCAAGTAACTAGCTTCTCCTTCTTGTCTGCTTTTGAAGCCTTTATGGCTGGCGCCCGTGAACCCGTTCACTTGCGCCTGACACTCATGCCACTCGTTGTACACCCCCGGAACCTTCCCTTTGTACACGACATAGCAAATCCATCTCGCCATCAAGAAACTAGGTACCTGTTAGAGATGCATGTTCATGAATAGGATGTACAATCATATATATGCAACAAAATATACTAGAGCAACACCAAAAAAGAAAGGGTTAGCAACTAGATGCAACATACAGTATGCAAATTAATTAACTAGAGGCACGCAGGTCATCGTATGCAAACTAACAAAGTAGCGTTACACAAGTTCGGCAGGGACCATGGACATCACAAAGTTTCATCGCTACAAAAAGTATACAAGTTCAACCGACACATATCATCATCATCGGCATCATAAATCACTAGAAGTTCCATCCTTCCATATCATCGAGGATGAACCCTAGCTTCTTAAACGGCGTGAGGTCTAGACGTTGCATGCCTATGCGAGTTCGGACGTCAGCTCGCGATATAGGGCCGTGGTGGAACATCCCCTTCTCATCGACGACTTCTTTCATGATGATCGTCGCAATGTCAGTTTGGATGCGAAAGAAGTCATCTCTAAGTTTATAATCCGCTTCTCCATGAGATTCTAGCCACTTGTGGATATGATCATCATTTCTGCTTCTCATGTGAAGCTTTTGGTGATCCGTGTTAAACTGAATCATGAGATGGACGATGTAGAATCCATCCTTCTTGCTTTGTTTTGGGACATGGATGCAGGAGAAGTTAGTTTTATGCGCGAAACCCATCTTCTTGTTCCTTTGTTTCCTGATCTGCACGTGGCCACCTCTAAAGCTGAAGCCTTGGAGAGCATCATCTAGAATATTCATTATGTGGGCGTAGTCTTTTATCTCGTAGTCTCTGGAAGGGTCAAAATACACGGCGTGGGAGACTTGCGGGTAAAGAACGATAAGGACGGCGCGCCCGTTGCTGCTGGGAAAAGACACCTCAAATTATTCCCCATATGAGAGAGAAGGAATGATTGAAATGTATGAAAGGGTTGTACGGAACTGACTTACTTTGGATGATAAGGCACGAGGACAATTTCCCGGTCCTTATTCTGTACCATGAAGTTTTGGAGGTACTCCCTAGCAGTTTCACGCTCAAAGTCGCCGAGACTCAAGAAAGACTCGTGCATGTAGTACGGATCCGCCACACAGATTTGTGAGACTTCTTCACTCTTCATGACGGAGCTCATATGTAGTGCAAAAAGGCGGACGATTGTAAAATCGAGCCGCCTTGTTAGAAACATCTCAAAGATATGGTCAAACCGCAGGAAGAACACCTCCACGGGTTATGTCTCGACGTAGCACTTCCCCTCAGGCACACGAGCCGCGTATGTCAGATATCCTGGATCCTTTGAGGCTAGTAGGCTTTTCTCAGTCGAAAGCACATGGTCGTGCAGTCTCCTGAGATCCCCTGATAGTGCCTCCAGCGGTTTCGGCGGTAGCATAGGCTCACCCGTGAGATCGAACATGACCGCACCATTCACGGGTACACGCTCTTCAGAATGCATCTTCTGGCTGCTATGTGCTCTGGCTTGTTTGGAGGCAGTTATCTTCCTCGATCTCTTCCTCTCCTTTTTCTTGGGCACACCTTCCAGACCCTTCCTTAACCCCTGCCCCAGTGTTCCCGGGCTAAGTACTGTACGACCCTCGTGCCCGGATAGTTGAGCCTATGTTGAGGCGGCATCTTCAGGCGTGTCCTGTGAGGATTTCATAAAGAGAGACTTTTTGCAATCCCTGCTACGACCCTGCCCGGGCATATCATCCATATCCTCATTAGCAAGCTGATAGCCCGATTCGTCATATGGTTGACTCATCATATCTATGTCATAGTCATACGCGTTTGTATTGATGTAATCCATAGGGTCGACCTCCTTCTCATCATCCATTCACTGTTCTACAGGAGAAATTACATCAGCCAGTACTATTGCACCCCCTTCATCATGTCGTCCGCCGCTCTCACCCGGCACTACAGGAGCTGGTAATTGCGTAGGCGGGGTGGTGGTCTCCGCACATGCTTGTTGATGTGTGGTTATTGGTGTGCTCTCGGCCGACTCCAAATGAATAAGATTCTTCGGCCATAGCAGCACCCAACCCTTGCAGCTTCCAATCCGCGGCGGGGTCTCGTCGTCCGCTCCCACATGCTGTACTGGAGGAGGCAAATCCTCGTGCCCCAATTTCACACTGGTCAAGATAATCCTAAAGTGCCCAGCGGGGATCGGCTGGTTGTGGAACGTGGGTTGCGAGGGGTCCATTATCATTCCCTTTCCCACGTCCACCTTCTCGCCTTTGATCAAGTAGAGTATGGTGCACGGGGTTTCTTTCTCCTGCAAACACATATGTCTGTGGCATAAAACAACCGAAAGGCAACAAAAATGGAATATTATATATATATATATATATATGTTGGTGCGACATGTAATTACCGTGATGGCGTCGAGCTCAACCAAAGACGAAGGCCCACCTAGCATGCCTGAGACTGAGGACGAGCTGCTATGAGCGGGAGCAGCTGCGAGAGGAGGCCCGGTTGCGTGAGCAAGTGATGGTGCGATGGTGTTGTTGTTCATGGAGTTGCTCCCGACGAAACTGGGCAACGGGAAATCATGTATCGTCTTGTCTGGATTTTCCTTCGTCCAGTTGATGATAACTGGAACCAAGTTAGTAGCGAAATCATTTCTGCAGGCAGTTATAGCTGCATTGACTGCCTGCTGTAGCAACTCATATTTGTCCTCGGCTGCTTTCTTCGCGTCCTCAGCTGCTTTTTTTCTCGACCGCAAGCTTCACCTTCGCGTCGATGTACGCCTGACTAAACTTCTTTTTCTGCTTCTTGGCCTCCGGGCCCTCGTCGTAAAACACCTTCCACGTGGTGTCATCTCCAGCGCCGTGCACACGACCATATTGCGGATGCTGGCCCAAAGGGAGTCCCTTAAGTTCGTTCAAGGCCCGGTTGAGAGGGGTGTCCCACTTGGGCCTCATCGGAGAAGTAGGGCTTTCGGCTGCAAGCCGGTGTTGCTTCTCTAGTAGTCTAATCAATTTCCTCGTGATCTTGTCCGTGTAAAAAACCTTTTTCTCCTTGTCCCACTTGTAGCGGGCCCTGATGAAGTCACGCTCCAAGGGGTTGGTGAACTTCGTGAAGGGGTCTGGGAGACCCGCGGCTTCACGTTCCGCGTCCTCCTTATCCCATATGGGCCTTTTACCGAGGTAGCCACGGCTTCCGAGGCGATGCTTCCCCGTGTTCCTTTGCTGAAGGCTCTTGAATTTCGCAGCCTTAGCCTTGGCTGCCTCGGTAGCGCAAGTGTCCTTGAACTTTTCGAACTCCTCTTCTGTAAGTGTCGAATTTTCCTCCAGAATCTTGGACAAGGGTTCATCAGCCTCAATAGCTCGTTTCACCCTCCCTTTCCAGGAGGCCAAATCATTGCTGAACATGCCCATGGCGTGATTGTTAATCTTTTTCATCTTCGGATCATCCCACGCCTGTTCTATGTTATCATCCCGGTCGGGGAACTTGAATCTCTTGTGCAACTTCGTTAGGAGCAACTGCGTCAAATGTTCTTTACTCCTTAAGTCATCGTCGTTGATGCTCGCGCATTCCCGTAGGATGCATCCTACTTGGTTCCCATAGCACTTGCGAGGTTCTTCCGTCTTTAACGGCTCAAACTTGCCAAGTGCCATCTTTGTGATCACAAGTCGTCCAATCCCTAGTTTGTTAGGTTTTCGTATCCTCTGCTTCTTATGCTTCCTCTTTTCGGTAGCGGCATCAGGGCCGGTACCTTCCCCGCCGGTACCTTCCCCACCGGTCTCGGTGCCGGCACCGTCGGTGTTGATGTCGGCGTCAGTACCATCATCAAGGCCAACCTGCAAACCTTGCTTAGTAGTCAAATAGTCGAGGTACTCTTGTTCACCCTCATAATCCATCTCGTCTGCATCTTGGTCAGAAGGCCCAGTTTCTTCGTTGTTCGACATGTTTCCTATGATTAAGTGTCCTCATTTATTTCTAAAAGTATGAATAAATTAGAAATGACATAAAAAGAAATATATGTGCCAGCACTCGATATGCCAACTATGTAGCACAAATCATGCCTTTATTTACGGGAAATTTTGGCATGACCTTTGCTAAAAAATGGACATATCGAGCGCCTGAAATTCACCGGAACAGAAATGAATCAACATTCCAGCGTAACATAGGCCACTCAGATCATTTTCCAAACATGACATATCCACATATCACATGTCCAGTTCAAATTTGCATATAAATCCAGCTAATTTTGAAACCTAGCTAAATTCATAACTAAATAGATAACCTAATTAACATACTGCCCTAACTAAAACCTAAGTAAATTAACCGAAGAACCCTAGCAGAGAGAGAGAGTGGGAGGGGAGGTTTACAGAGGGTGCAGGGGCGAGGAGGCAGGCCCGACGACGGCCGAGGTTGGGAGGGGAGGAAATAGAGGAGGGAGGCGAGGGCCGACGGGTCGAGGGCGAGCACGCCGGGGTCGGAGGCGAGCGCCTGGGCCGGGGGCGAGCGCTGGCGCCGGGGTCGGGGGCGAGGGCGGGGTTGGGGGCGAGCGCCGGCGCCGGGGTCGGGGCGAGCGACGGGGCAAGAGAGAGTGGGGATTTGGGGGGAAAAGGCGGGATGAAGCAGGGATAATGAGAATTTTGGGTTAAGTGGACGTAGCAGCAGCGCATTTGGCCAAATGCGCTGCTACTACCTTCAGTAGCTGTAGCGGTTTGTACGAAACACGCTACTACTACCTTTAGTAGCTGCAGCGGTTTATACGAAAAGCGCTGCTACTACCTTCAGTAGCTGTAGTAGTTTATACGAAACGCGCTACTACTACCTTCAGTAGCTGCTACTACTTCTAGTTTTCCTTTTTCTTTTCCTTTATTTTCTCCCACTTTTATTTCCAGAGAGCAGTGAACGAAGGGAGGGCGATATATATTGCATCATCTGACGGTTAAATATGCATGCAAAATAGGAACATATATATTACATCATTGGACCCATGCATAATAATGGCTAAGTGTGTATACAAAATAGGAACATATATATATATATATATATATATATATATATATATATATATATATATATATATATTACATCATTTGACCGATAACATACGGTTCCTCAGCGCTGACGTTTTCGTTTTGAGTCAGCTTCTTTCCCTTCCTGTTCGTCGAAGAATAATTGAGCCCCTCATTGTGACTTTGCCTTTTCCATGGAGTATGATTTTTCTTAGGTAATGTAGTATTGATTCTTCTTTTGACGTATACTTCATCATCATCGTCATCTTCCCTCATTGGGTTGCCGTACTGATCATAGTCTTCCTTGTTGGTGACTCCATCCATTCCAATGATGTTCCTTTTGCCTCTCCTCAAGATAACACGACTGGGATTGCATGGGTCGGTTATGAAGAAGCATTGTGTCACGTGCTTAGCATGTACCCATGGCTCGTTTTTTGCGATAGCATTCACGGTAGCGCTCTTGGCGTCGGGTATACTCATGGTAGTGAAAATCCGGTTTTCTCTTTCGACATTCTTTTCCCATGTGACACGGAACATCATCGTGTTGTGCAGTCCAAAGTAGTCAAGCTCCCAGATCTCCTCGACCCTTCCATAAAATTGTCCAGTTGCGCCGTTATCGCTGCCGGTCATGCATTCCATCGTCACCCCTGAGTTCTGATCATCACTGTCCATATCTTTGGCCTCCGTGTAGAACGTGTATCCGTTGATATCATATGCCTGATAGGTTACGAGGTTGGGCGAGGGGCCATGTGCTAAGGCGTATATAAGCAATCCGTCCTTAGAGCCCTCCTCCGAGGGATTAGCAATAATATGATCTTTGAACCAATGCAGGAAAGTGGAGTTGTGCTCTCTAGTAACTTCGGCGTTCGTCCTACATACCCCCCGGTCACGATACTTCTTTGCGATAATTTCTTTGTGCAGTGCCATGAAAGGATCTACCTCGTCTAGGTGTTGTAGCACTACCAAGTTTGCTCTGTCAAAGTCGCTACGTCGATCTGAGTATGCCACGTGCAGTTCCCTGCGACCGTTGCAGTGACCATCTCCTTCGAGCCTCCCATCGTGCTTGTTAACGGGCAAACCAATACTAACACCAGGCGGCTGGTCTGCGCCATATAGAAAATTCTCACAGAAAGAGATGCACTCTTTTGTCAAATAGCCCTGGACGATGCTTCCATCCGGACGGGACATGTTACGAATGAATCCTTTGATGATCCCATTCATCCTCTCAAACGACATCATGTTGTGCAGGAATGACGGACCCAGGTCTATTATGTCATCCACAACATGGACACACAGATGCACCATCACGTCAAAGAACGCGGGCGGGAAGTACATCTCAAGCTCATTCAGTATCACAACGATCTCTTCCTGTAGCCTTCGGAGCTGCTTCACACTAATCGACTTTTGAGAGATGACGTCGAAAAAGTTGCAGAGACCAATAAGCGTGTCACGGACGTGCTTGTCCATTATCCCTCTAAGGGCAACAGGTAGTATATGCGTCATCATCACATGACACTCATGAGACTTCATCCCGCTAAACCTTTTCTTGTCCGTGTCTAGATATCTGCTTATCTTGCCACAGTAACCGGAACTAACTTTGACTCCGGTAAGGCACTTAAAGAAGGCATTGATCTCAGCCTGACTTAAGGTGAAGCAAGAAGGGGGACAATAATCCTCTTTCTTTATTTTCTTGCCCTTCTTCTCCCATGCCTCTGTCTCCGTCTCTGTCTCGTCTGACATTTTACGGGGCAGCATGTGCAGATCTTCCCTGATTTTCAAATCTTGCAAGTCTTTTCTTGCCTTCGGCCCATCCTTGGTCTTATCCGGCATGTTCATCAGTGTTGCGAGCAAGCTCTCAAGGACATTCTTACAGATATGCATTTGATCAAGGCAATGAGGTGTATCAAGTTTATGCCAGTACTCCAAGTCCCAGAACACAGACCTCATCTTCCATACCTTCAGCAGCGGGTCCGGCGCCTTTCTCATCGTCTTTCCCGGCGCGGGGCACTCCTTCCAGTTTTTCAACAGCTCATCGATTTCGGCACCGCTCCACTTAAGTGGAGGTCCTCGATGCTCAGCGTGACCATTGAATAGATCTCCACGGTTTCTCCACGGGTCGTCCTGTTCAAGCCATCTTCGATGCCCCATGTACACGATTTTCCCAGACCCGCCATCTCTCCTTGACGTTAGCTACTGAGACGTCGTATCATCCATGCACCGCGTGCATCCGCAATATCCATGGCATACCTGGCCTGCCACATATCCGTAACCGAGATAGTCCTGCACTATCGTGATCAGCGCGGCTCTCATGTTGAAATACTCACCTTTGCTGGCGTCCCATGTCTTGGCCGGTGTTTTCCATAACGTGTCTAACTCCTCTTGAAGTAGCCCAGATACAAATTAATATTATTTCCTGGTTGTTTTGGCCCTTGAATAAGCATGCTCATGTGAATGTACTTCGATTTCATGCACAACCAGGGGGGAGGTTATACATCCATACAAACACGGGCCATGTGCTATGGTTCGTGTTCTGGTTGCCAAACGGATTCATGCCATCGGTACACGCGCCGAGCACGATGTTCCTTGCATCACATTCAAAATACCGATAGAAGCTGTTCAACGCTCTCCACTGGCTTCCATCCTTCACGTGTCTCAGCTTCGGATCATCTCCATCGTCGGGCTTCTTCCTCTCCGTGTGCCAGCACATTAGCTTTGCTTCCTTGGGATCTACAAAATACCTCTGGAGACGGGGAGTGATCGGTAAGTACCATACAACTTTCTGGGGACATTTCTTCCCGGCCTTCTTGTATCGAGAAGCATTGCACACCGGATAGCTTGTTTTTCCGCATGCTCCTTCTGATAAATTATGCAATCGTTGATGCATGCATGGTATCTAACGTGTGGCAGATCAAGAGGGCACACGATCTTCTTGGCCTCATCAACACTAGTAGGGCATAGATTACCCGCGGGAAGAACATCCTTTAGGTACTTGAGATGCTCATCGAGGCTAGTGTCGGTCCATTTGTTTTTAGCCTTCATCTTCAGGAGTTGGAGCGTGAAACTCAAGCGGGTCACCTCAGAATTGCAACCATCATACAATGGAGTGTTCGAGTCTACCACCAGTTGCTCCAGCTTAGCCTCCTCTCTAGAAGCAGCTCTCTCAGTACTCGTCTCCTTGCGAAGCAATGCTTGAACATGAGGGTCCCGCACGATTGAACTTAGTACCGACGAACTCTGCTGCGTGGAGTCCAGGTCGTTCTCTCCGCCGCCATGTCTGGCCCCTTCTCCTCCACCATGTCCGGCCCCTTCTCCGCTGCCATGTCCGGCCTCTTCCCCGCCGCCATTACCGATCATCTCTTCGTCTTGCCCCATGTCATCATTGCCTGCCCCGTCGGCATCCTCAACATCGTCATCCTCATCTTCAGTTATCCACCGAGTATAGCCATCGATGAAACCAGTCATGAGCAGGTATGCTTCGACACGACCATCGTCATAGGGGTCGAGCTAAACTATTCCTTTGCATTTTCGACACGGACATAAAACCTCTGTTCGGTTATTTTCTTTCATGTCCTGCACCGCCGACCGCAACCACCTGTCCACCATCGTTCCACTGACCATCGTCAACTCTGCACGGTAATAATAAACAAATTGATTATAAAAATGCGTGCATGCATCAAAGTCATACAAAAATTCGGCATGACCTTCCCTAAAAATAGGACATATATGGATCTAGAGTTTGCCCGGAATTCGCCAAAACGAAAATAAATCGACATTTCGGCAAAACATAGGCAACTCAAAAGCACAATTTGGCGTCAACTCATGCCACACACACAATTTCCACAAACATATCACACACACATAAACATATTTCCATTTTGCAAAAGCATGAAATTTTCATCACCTATCTCGAGATCGAGCACACGGTGGAGATGATGTTGTAGGGAGATCAAAAGTGCACAAAGCTCTTCTTGACAAACATAGATCTAGTTAGGGGGCAAATAGGTCACTTAACTAAATCCTACATCTACCTAGCTACCTAATTTGGGAGGAGACAACTTCAACTAGTGGAGGGGAAGGAAAAAGAGAAAGGAGATGCATTAATGGAGGTGGTGTAGTTAGGTAGGAGTAATGAAGAGAGAGAAAGGTAGATAGAAGAGAGAGAGTAATGGGGGAGAAGTATTGAGGAAGAAGAAGAGTGAGAGTGGGAGCATGTGGGAGGTAGGGGAAAGGGAAGAGAGGAGGGGAGGGGGA
>NC_041387.1:630508167-630509164 GCF_002162155.2 Triticum dicoccoides
AAATAGGTCACTTAACTAAATCCTACATCTACCTAGCTACCTAATTTGGGAGGAGACAACTTCAACTAGTGGAGGGGAAGGAAAAAGAGAAAGGAGATGCATTAATGGAGGTGGTGTAGTTAGGTAGGAGTAATGAAGAGAGAGAAAGGTAGATAGAAGAGAGAGAGTAATGGGGGAGAAGTATTGAGGAAGAAGAAGAGTGAGAGTGGGAGCATGTGGGAGGTAGGGGAAAGGGAAGAGAGGAGGGGGAGGGGGCGGTGGGGAAAAGGTGGTGGGTTGGTGCGGATTAGCAGTAGCGCGGGACGTAAAATGCGTTGCTGATAAGGAAGTAGCAGCAGCGCACTTTCGCCAGAAGCGCTACTGCTAACCGGGACAAAAAGTGTGTCCAATTTGAAAATTAGCAGCAGCGACCTCAGAAAAACCGTGATACTGCTACAGCTTTAGCAGTAGCGCGGCTAGCGATACCGCGCTGCTACTAAATGGAGGTGAGGGGCACTGTCGGTCAATATTTGTAGCAGCGCGTGTTACACAGAGCGCGCTACTGCTAAACACTTGTCAGTAGCGCGTTTTCCTCACCCGCGCTACTGCTAATTAGCAGCAGCGCTCCTTTTTGAGCAGGCTGCTGCTAAGATTCTGTGTATAGGGTTTTCCCTAGTAGTGTACGGTTGTGGAAGCGTGGTGGCAGGCGTAGGCACCTGACACGCGGCTCCGGGGTGTGCCCCTCCCCTCACGGGCGTCGCTGCCGCCATGTCCCGGAGGGGGGAAATGGCAACATCGGGCCAACACGGAGGGAATCTTGGGGTGGGTTGGGCCGGGAATGTGTTGGGGGTGTAGCTATGGGCTGGGCTATGACAACCAGGTGAAAACGTCCACTGGTCAAACCCCGTCCGGCGAAAGTCAAAGGGCTAGACCCAGCGGTCGTCTGTGTCAGGGTTAGACAGGACGGTGTACCTGGGGGGGTAGCAATGCCGCCAGGTGTCACGGTGGGCCCTCCTAC
>NC_041387.1:630509291-630510383 GCF_002162155.2 Triticum dicoccoides
GTGGAAGCCTGGTGGCAGGCTCAGGCACCCGACACGCGGCTCCGGGGTGTGCACCCCTCACGGGCGTCGCTGCCACCGTGTCACGGAGGGGGGAAACGACCACGTCGGGCTGAAACGGAGGGAATCTTGGGGTGGGTTGGGCAGGGACGGTGTTGGGGGGTCTAGCTATAGGCTGGGCTATGACAACAAGGTGAAAAGGTCCACCGGTCAAACCCCGTCCAGCGAAAGTCACAGGGCTAGACCCGGCGGTCGTCTGTGTCAGGTTAGACGGGACGGGGTACCTGGGGGTAGCAATGCCGCCAGGCGGCGCGGTGGGCCCTCCTATGGTTGTGGACACATGGTGGCAGGCGTAGGCACCCGGCATGTTGCTCCGGGGAGTGCCCCCCTCAGGGGCATCGCTGCCGACTTGTGCTGGCAGTGGCGCCGTTCGTGAGGGGGACACACCCCAGAGACGCGTGCCGGGCGTTTGTAACCGCCACAACACTTCCATACTTGTGAGAGGCCGTCTACGCAAGACTTGGCGGCATGCGAGCCCCCGAAGGCCGCCGGCCACAGTCGTAGACACGCGGAGAGCAATCCGCGTAGAGGGAAGTGTTCAGATACTTCTCCATCACCAAAAATTATGAAAAATTACCATCTGTCCTAAAGCACATGTGCCCACGTCAAGTAAAAAACTCATGATTTTATCGCGCTCCAAGTATTCAATAATATTCACACCGCATCGTTACTGCAGAACATCTACTACCATGTCATCGCTGTCCGTGAGGGGGGCCACAGCCCGGAGATGTGTGCCGCCTCTTCGGACATGCCACCACACTGTACGACATGTATGAGGTCCCGGTGCGACGCTCCGGTGGCATTGCTACCCCCCAGGCCCCCCGTCCCGCCTAACCCTGTAGCGTTTGACCACGAGATCTAGCCCTTTGACTTTGCACGGACGGGCTTTGACTAGTGGACCTCTCCACCCGGTTGTGTTAGGTCAGCCCATAGGAACACTTTGGAGCAACATCCGGGCCAGGACCACAGCAAGACCCCCTTCGTGTAGACCCGACGCGTGCATTTCCTCCCGCCAGGTGCCAGCGGCGGCGCCGT
>NC_041387.1:630511158-630522199 GCF_002162155.2 Triticum dicoccoides
GCATGTATGAGGTCCTGGTACGACGCTCCGGTGGCATTGCTACCCCCCAGGCCCCCCGTCCCGCCTAACCCTGTAGTGTTTGACCATGAGATCTAGCCCTTTGGCTTTGCATGGACGGGCTTTGACTAGTGGACCTCTCCACCAGGTTGTGTTAGGTCAGCCCATAGGAACACTTTGTAGCAACATCCGGGCTAGACCCACAGCAAGATCCCCTCCGTGTAGACCCGACGCATCCATTTCCCCCCTCACGGCCGGCGGCGGCGCCGTCCGTGAGGGGGGGCCACACCCCGGAGACGCGTGTCGTGCTTTTGCAACCGCCACAAAACTTCCAGACTTGTGAGAGGCTGCCTATGCAAGACTTGGCGGCATGCGAGCCCCCGGAGGCCGTCGGCCACAATCGTAGACACGCGGAGAGCAATCCGCGTAGAGGAAAGTGTTCAGATACTTCTCCATCACCAAAAATTAAGAAAAATTACCTCTGTTTGACAGCACATGTTCCCACGTCATGTAAAAAACTCATGATTTTATCGCGCTCCGAGTATTCAATAATATTCACGCTGCATCGTCACCGCAGAACGTCTACTACCGTGTCATCGCCATCCGTGAGGGGGGCGACACCCCGGAGACACGTGCCGCCTCTTTGGACATGCCACCACACCGTACGTCATGTATGAGGTCCCGGTGCGACGCTCCGGTGGCATTGCTACCCCCAGGGCCCCCATCCCGCCTAACCCTATAGAGTTTGACCACGTGATCTAGCCCTTTGACTTTGCATGGACGGGCTTTAACCAGTGGAACTCTCCACCCGGTCGTGTTAGGTCAGCCCATAGGAACACTTTGGATCAACATCTGGGTAAAAGCCACAGTAAGATCCCCTCCCACTACAAGAAATATGTCAACTAGTGACCTTCTATCAGTGACCCTGGAAGAATTGGTCATAGATCTATGACCATTTCAGACCAATTGGTCAAAAGCTGTTCGGGGGGCTCCAAACCCTAAACCATTGCGACCATTTTGGTCAGAACGGTCGTAATTTCCTTACACGAAATGGTCATAAAGAAAATAGTGCTGGTCTGTTGCCTTATTTCGAGTTGTTAACGACCAATATAGATTGTCATAGGCTTGTAGATTGTGGTGGGTTGTGATGACTAGGCGCCATCTCATCAGTTTGGCCTATGTGTCATGTCCATGTGTCAATTTTTGCCCTAGGTTATGAGGCAACCTATATTTCTGTTATTCCAAAAATTCTCATAAATTTTTTGGATCATATCTTCATCAAATATGTCAAAAAGCTTCCTTGCCTAGTTCAAAAATAACTCAACAATATGTTCAGAGCAGCACTTTGTGAAGGAAGTGTTATTTATATATTCTTGATTTCCCTAGAAATTTGTGAAGACATTCTTCTTAGTATATGATCATCCTCAGCCAAAACTCACGCCCATTGGCCATGTGCATTTCCCGTACCGCTAATCAAACACTTGGCTGCTAATTCATGTTTGAGCATAGTTCGCTCTCCTCATGAGAATCTTATGTTATAATTTTCTTCCTAGCACCTACCTGGGGAGTGCCCAACCCACTAGACATGCCTAGGCCGCCCAGAACGCATGTCAATGCCACGGTCACGCGATGACCATGCGAGCTTATGCGCTCTAGAGTTGGGGCCCTCGGCCACCGCCCAAACCTCGATGTCTCGCCATCAAACCATGTATTTCTGATTAAATAGATACTTATTTACCTAGAAATTATTTTTGTAAAAAATAAAGAGCAAACTATGAGGCACCTGTAGTTCAAATTTGACCCGCTTCCAGCTGAATAGACGGGAATTTGTCTTTTTCACCAGAGGTGGATCAAAACTTTTGACACCCAACCATTTTGTCAATTGTGCATTAAATATCTCCTAGTATTTTATAAAATTGATTAGGTCCAATTTTGCAACAAATATATGGTAGGTCCTTCAAAAAAACTCATTTCGGACACTCAAAAAATGAAAAATGTATTTTCTGTGAAAAGAAAATGAAAACTCCCTTAGACAACATTGTTTGGAATTCCAAGATGCACCCTTGTGCACAATATGAGATCATTTGAACAAACTATGCCATGAATGTGGCCATAAGATTGATCATTTGGCTTGAAAGCCATGAATCTTCACGCATGATAGCTCGTTTCTGAGAACACTTTTTTAAAATAATTTTCATATTACAAGTTTATTATTTTTCCTGGAAACTTGTCCACATATAATGACACAATGCGAAGGTTTTCCAATTTTTTGATTTGTTTTTTGAATTTTTTATGCCCTTTTCAAAATACGGTCAAAATGGCGGGCTTGACCGTTCCAAGCTAGTGGTTGAATCTTTGAATTTTTTTGGTGTTTCTCTGATTAAATAGATACTTATTTACCTAGAAATGATTTTTGGAAAAAAAAAGAGCAAACTATGAGGCACCTGCAGTTTACATTTGACCCGCCTCCAGCTGAATCGACGGGAATTTGTCTTTTTCACCAGAGGTGGATCAAAACTTTTGACACCCAACCATTTTATCTGTTGTGAATTAAATATGTCCTAGTATTTTATAAAATTGATTAGGTCCAATTTTGCAACAAATATATGGTAGGTCCTTAAAAAAACTCATTTCGGGCACTCGAAAAATGAAAAATGTATTTTCCATGAAAAGAAAATGAAAACTCTCTTAGGCAACATTGTTTGGAATTCCAAGATGCACCCTTTTGCACAATATGAGGTCATTTGAACAAACTATGCCATGAATGTGGCCATAAGATTGATCATTTGGCTTGAAAGCCATGAATCTTCACGCATGATAGCTCGTTTCTGAGAACACTTCTTTAAAATAATTTCCGTATTACAAGTTTATTATTTTTCCTGGAAACTTGGCCACATATAATGACACAATGCGAAGGTTTTCCAATTTTTGGATTTTTTGAATTTTTTATGCCCATTTCAAAATGCGGTCAAAACGGCGGGAATGACCGTTCCTAGCTAGTGGTTGAATCTTGAATTTTTTTTGGCATTTCTCTGATTAAATAGATACTTATGTACCTCAAAATAAAGAGCAAACTATGAGGCAGCTACACTTCAAATTTGACCCGCTTCCAATTGAATCAGCGGGAATTTGTCTTTTTCACCAGAGGTGGATCAAAACTTTTTACACCCACCATTTTGTCAATTGTGCATTATATATGGCCTAGTATTTTATAAAATTGATTAGGTCCAATTTTGCAACAAATATATGGTAGGTCCTTCACAAAAAAACTCATTTCGGGCACTCGAAAAATGAAAAATGTATTTTCTGTGAAAAGAAAATGAAAATTCCCTTAGACAACATTGTTTGTCATTCCAAGATGCACCCTTGTGCACAATATGAGATCATTTGAACAAACTATGCCATGAATGTGGCCATAAGATTGATCATTTGGCTTGAAAGCCATGAATCTTCACGCATGATAGCTCGTTTCTGAGAACACTTTTTAAAAATAATTTACGTATTACAAGTTTATTATTTTTCCTGGAAACTTGGCCACATACAATGAAACAATGCGAAGGTTTTCCAATTTTTTGATTTTTTTTGAATTTTTTATGCCCGTTTCAAAATGCGGTCAAAACGGCAGGCTTGACCGTTCAAAGCTAGTGGTTGAATCTTGGAATTTTTTTGATGTTTCTCTGATTAAATAGATACTTATGTACCTAGAAATGATTTTTGGAAAAAATAAAGAGCAAACTATGAGGCACCTGCAGTTCAAATTTGACCCGCTTCCAACTAAATCGATGGGAATTTGTCTTTTTCACCAGAGGTGGATCAAAACTTTTGACACCCAAACATTTTGTCAATTGTGCATTAAATATGCCCTAGTATTTTATAAAATTGATTAGGTCCAATTTTGCAACAAATATATGGTAGGTCCTTCACAAAGAAACTCATTTCGGGCACTCGAAAAAAAGGAAAATGAATTTTCCGAGCAAAGAAAATGAAAACTTCCTTAGGAAACATTGTTTGTCATTCCAAGATGCACTCTTGTGCACGATATGAGGTCATTTGAACAAACTATGCCATGAATGTGGCCATAAGATTGATTATTTGGCTTGAAAGCCATGAATCTTCACACATGATATCTCATTTCTGAGAACACTTTTTTAAAATAATTTTTGTATTACAAGTTTATTATTTTTCCTGGAAACTTGGCCACATATAATGACACAATGTGAAGGTTTTCTAATTTATTGATTTTTTTTTTGAATTTTTATGCCCGTTTCAAAATGCGGTCAAAACGGCGGGAATGACCGTTCCTAGCTAGTGGTTGAATCTTGAATTATTATTTTGGTGTTTCTCTAATTAAATAGATACTTATGTACCTAGAAATGACTTTTTTGAAAAAATAAAGAGCAAACTATGAGGTAGCTACATTTCAAATTTGACCCGCTTCCAGCTGAATCGGCAGAAATTTGTCTTTTTCACCAGAGGTGGATCAAAACTTTTTACACCCATACATTTTGTCAATTGTGCATTATATATGGCCTAGTATTTTATAAAATTGATTAGTTCCAATTTTACAACAAATATATGGTCGGTCCTTCACAAAGAAAACTCATTTTGGGCACTCGGAAAATGAAAAATGAATTTTCCGTGCAAAGAAAATGAAAACTCTCTTAGACAACATTGTTTGGAATTCCAAGATGCACCTCGTTCAAATATTTGGTAGCTTCTTCACAAAAAAAATTCATTTTGGACACTCAAAACATAAAAAATAAAATTCTGAAATGATTTTACACTTTATTTTTATTTGACCACGACCAATTTTGAATGGTCATAACGTCCAATACTAGATGGTCATAACATCATACACGCGTACTGCATTCTGATTGGGCCATAGCCATCTCACGCGGATCATGCATCAAGCACCATTGGATGCTCCTGGATCCAACGGTAGCCCTCGCCCCCTCACCCTCTCACCCACCTAGCCCTAACACAACCCCCCACGCCCCACTTCCCCTCCCTCTCCAGCCGCCGCTGCCCCCTTCTCCCTCCCAGATCCAATCCAAGTCAGAACCACTTGCCCTCCCGTCCCCGACCTTCGTCTCCATTCTTGTGTGGGTTGGCCACCTCCCTCCAGCGGAGCTCGAGCCCCACCCCCCAAGCGCGGCTACTCCACCTCTCCCGCGCCCATCCACTGCGCGCTTCGTTGGACTCACCATCCTCCACTGCATCATGGAGATGGGCGCGTGTGTGTCTGCCCTCTCGGTGGAGGCAGAGGGGCGCCACCGTGGTGATGGGGAACAAGATTGCATCGCCAAATCCATCCACCGAATCCTCGAAACCCTAGCAGCGAAATCGACTCGATCGAAAAAGTTCTTCGTCTTCCTCGATTTGGTGCTGATTTGTGGTTTGTTGGAGCCCACGCGCAGGTGGATGTGACAGTGGAGAGGACGCCCGAGGAGGAGGAGGCCAGGCTGAGGTAGCTCCAGTTCATGCAGCAGGCGGCCGCGCAGGCTGCCTTGCTGGTCGCCGCGGCCTACGCGTACGCCAAGCAGGGCACGGGCCCGCTCCGCCCCGGTGTCGACTACGTCGAGGGGCCGTCAAGGCCGTCGTCAGCCCCGTCTACGACCGCTACCACGTCGTGCCTCTCGATCTCCTCAAGTTCCTCGACCACAACGTGAGAACCTCAACCTTATTTCTTAGCTGTATGCAAGGATCTATTATCCGATTTTGTTCCTGGCCGTTGCTTTTTGCCACTGGAGCACCTAGGTGTTCTCTGGATTTCCTGTTGCATCTGCATGGTGGATTGGTTTATCCTGTTAATTCTGGTTTTGCGAAGTAATACGGATGAAACCATACTTGCCAAATATCAAGTACACTACTGAATCATAACGTCTTGTTTTCTGTTCAACCAAGCAATGTCGAGCTTAGCTGGCTGGGTGGCCCTGACCTACCATACCTGCACTGCATGCATAGTAGAGTAGAGAAGCAAAATGTTCAAAACTAATATCTTGTGGGGTGTATACAATGTGGCTCACGGTTGCATGCATACAATGTGGCTTTCCTTGAAAGAAAAGAATGTTCAGGAATTAGCAAGTATAATTTGTGAGGTGTAGTGATATGGATTTGTTTGTACATTTGAAATCAATGAGTGTAGGTGTGATCTTTGTACATTGTGAGGTTCAAAACTAATATCTCCTCTAGGAAACAAATATTTCACAAGGCCTGCTCTGCTTTGAGTTGGTTCGAATTTGAATGGTTCGCCGTGTGTAGGTGTGATCTAAATTCTGAATGGGTCTTTTGGCAAGTACATGAAGGTCGGGAGCGCCAAGGTGCACCTCACGCGCGGGGCTACTGGCAAGAAGGACGTGGGTGAGGCCTTCTTCGTCTTCATGTACGTCCCGTCCTTCCCCTCCCCTTGCTTCCTTCGTCAGATTCTATTTTTCTGTTGTTGTTTCCCCTGTTGGGTCGCGCTCACGGGGCAAGCTAGGTTCTGGTGCCTTGGACCAAACCCCAACTTCGTTTGTTCTACCTTGTGCCTGCTCGAGATTCTAGCGGGCATATTAGTTTTGGCCTATGGGATTCTACCTTGTGCCTTGACCAAACACCTTGCGCATGTTGCTGCTGCCGCCTCCTGAAATCAATAGAGCTAGGTAGCCAGCTGATCCTGTCCAGCTTGTGTAGTAGTAATAGACGAGAAAAGATCTTTCACTCGTATTTCACTGTTAAATTTTGTGCAAAAGATCTTGCCATCTGTCCTTAATAGTGATGAATGGTTCCCACCACCCTCATACAGGGGCACATGCCATTGTTCTTTAATACACTGCAAAAAGGGCTTTTCTTTCATTGATCAGGCTGAGTAGTGAAAAATCAAAATAGAGGTGCGACCATATGTTGTAAGGAAGTGGTCCGACTTGCTTCTTGGACAAGTCCTAATTGAATCATTCCTATGGTCCCTTCATTGAAAAGACTCATTATTTCCTGGAACTGTTTCAATACTGCTAGAGTCTAATGCTTACACTAGCTTCACACTAGCTTCCCTAACTTATCCCTATGCAAAGACTCATTATACAAATCAGATACAAATATGATCCCATGTATGAGTAAAGCTGGATGACCATCCATTTGGTAAGATTACATAATTGGTAGAACACGTTATCTAGAGAACTAAGTTGTTTGAAGCACTAAAGTTGAATTTGCATGCCGCTGAATACTATGTAAATTCTACACTACTGAAAGTGTGCAGCTTATGATTCCTTTGCTGAAACATGAATGTACAGATGGGAGTATCACAACATGCATACACTGAAGATGGGAGTATCACAACCTGAATGTGTAGCTTATGTAGTTTCTGGATTTTTGTTAAAGCATGGAGTACTTCTATAGTTTTGTTAAAAATTATCTTGGTCTTGGGCTGATTTTAGTACTACCAAGGGAAGGATATCGAACTTTCCTTGCGGATGTAGAGCCTGTAGGAGAATTCTACTTGACAACAAATTAACTTGTCTTGAATTATTTCTTTTTACTGGATGTTCAGAATGCTCAATTAACTTTGTTTCTTTTGTGACCTTGTTGTGTACAGGTTCGCATATTCAGAGGAGACAACCCAGGTCAAGCTTGCATGGTCTCTGTTTGTTGTGGCTGCTGACATGGTCGATGCTAAACTGGAATTAACCCTGGTTCCAGCTTATTTGTACTATTATTATTATAGCATGTCCTAATATCTACCATTGAACTAGCAACACCATTGAACTGCTGCTTGCCTACCTAGTGCCAGCGCCAACCCCATTTCCATGTCCGCTATTTATTATTTGGTATATGACAATGAGCAGAGTGAAGCCTAGTATTGCTGCTGCACAAATAGATTGCTTGCCACTTTGCTACCTGAAGCAGAGCCTCGATTCCATTCAGACGTTTTTCTGACTCTTTATTTATTAGCGGCCCATGTAAGAACAAAAAAAATAAAGCTCCAATTAAGTATGGTATTTTGTTTTTGTTTTATGCTCTTTGTAGCTGATGGATTGGGATGTGCTTGGATGGGCCATGTTATAGCTTACAGACAGTCTGCGTACTAACTCAGCGTCCGTATTATAATGATGTTATGGTACCCCCAACAAGTAATATGCTTGAATAAATTTGATTTTTCCTGATTATAATTATCTTACAGTATCGTGATGTTGGCAGGTATATGCGAGTCCGGCAGTGCGGTGGCAGTCCCCGTGGAACGAGCGCTGGACTACTCCCTTGCCCAGACGTACCTGTGCAAGCACGAATGGAGCGAAAACTTACTGTTGGTGTTGCCCGCCAAGTTCTCCAGCCCGTGGTGAACCGAGGCTATCTCAAGTGCTTCGTTGGTTGGGTTGCGTTCTTTGCTGCTGGTCTCATGAATGAGGTACATTTCTGAAACTAAACTAGCTTGAGTGCCTATTTTCTTCTTAAGTTGTCATTTTACCCAACATTTATTGATTGTCAAAATGTTATATTTAGTTCTTGATTAATGATTTTCATCAATAAATTGTTGGTCACACAAGTCAAGCTTGTGCTCATATTTAGCTAGTTTTGGATATATGTTGATCCAAATGTCTAGAAAAATAGAAGCTAACCATGTCAAAAGTTAGAGCACTCTTGATTGCTATATTAGGGCAGCGCTGGCCATGTGTTGTTTTTCTTGAAGGAAGTTATTTTTCTTGAAGGAAGGGCAAGGAAGAGGCAACACGTTGGAAGCTGGAGGACCCAGGGATGGATAATATGTGTTGGTCTTGCCATCTACCTGGCCCTTTTGTTGATAAATCCATTGTGCAATGGTAAGCTTCATGTGGCTCCGCTTTGAACTAGTGAGACATGTTGTATCTGCATGAATTTGGTCCATCTTAATATTATGGAATGCCTTTACAACAATATATGTGATCATTGGCTAGTTAGTTTCTAGAATGCTAGTCCATATGGAATCTTTTTATATCTTTTTTAATGCGATTCAGCACCGATCCTTGATAGGGTGACCGTGGAAGGCATGGAAGTTCATATTGATGTTTGTAATGAAGGTCACAGCCTAATGCTAACTATGGTCGTCTACTGAGTATGGCATATGGTTCATATGACAGGAACATGTGCCCAGTTTGTGATCGCTATTGACAGGAGCTCCATTCTGAAGAAGATTGAAGACAATTGTGGAGTTGTAAATTACTGTAGCCAGCTAACACACTTGTAGAGCTTGTAATATTGTGATTCCAATTGTATTACGTGTTATTGGTAGAGCAAGAGCTCCATACTAATTCTGGCTGTTGTTATTTGAAGTATTACATGTGATTTCTATCTGTTTGAATTTAAATATTTGTTATTTATTCACTGGCATATTGAAATCTGAAGAACATGACCTTGACATGAGGGACCCACAAAACAGAACCTGACATTTCGGACCCACTTACCAGAATCTAAAAAAACAAGAATACAAAGGCCATGGCCCAAAAATAAAAAGGCTAAAATGTTGGGCTATGCCCATGTGGCCGACGAAAACTGATATATAAAATATAAATAGGCTGAATTGATGGGCTTGGCCCATGCAACTCATGAAAATTAAAAAAAACATAAATGGGCTGAATTAATGGGCTCGGCCCATATAAACACCGAATTGGACCGGGCTGATTCTTGTGCCACATCATATTGCCACGTCGGATGCCTACGTGGCCTGGGGAGGCCGCTAGTGACCAAAACAAAACAGTATGCATATTTTGGTTGTAAACGTCTACGACCTTATCACAGAGAAGGTCGTTAATTTTAGCTTATGACTGCCAGCTTTTGACCTTCTGTTTTTGGTCACAAAAAGGTCGCAAATGAAAAACAATGACCTTTCAGTGACCAATAGTCAAGGTCACAAGTTGACATATTTCTTGTAGTGTCCGTGTAGACTCGACGCGTCCGTTTCCCCCCTCTAGGTGCCGGCGACGGTGCCGTCCATGGGGGGGGCACACCTCGGAGACGCGTGCCGCCTCTTCGGACATGCCACCACACCGTACAACATGTATGAGGTCACGGTGCGACGCTCCGGTGGCATTGCTACCCCCCAGGGCCCCCGTCCCGCCTAACCCTATATCGGTTGACCATGTGCTCTAGCCCTTTGCCTTTGCACGGACGGGCTTTGACCAGTGGAACTCTCCACCCCGGTCATGTTAGGTTAGCCCATAGGAACACTTTGGAGCAACATCCGGGCAAAAGCCATAGTAAGATCCCCTCCGTGTAGACCCGACGCGTCCGTTTCCCAACTCCAGGTGCCGGCGGCGGCGCCGTCCGTGAGAGGGGGCACACCCCGGAGACGCGTGCCGCCTCTTCGGACATGCCAGCACACCGTACGGCATGTATGAGGTCCCGATGCGACGCTCCAGTAGAATTGCTACCCCTACGGCCCCCGTACCGCCTAACACCCCAGGGTCCCGGTGTCACGAGCATCGCACCGGGTCCCATACAGACGGTAAACTAAAAATCTAAAAATGTAATAACTGAATTGATTAAAAACTCCGGTATTCATCATTGAAAACGTACTATCACTGTGAAACCTTTAGTGCCCGGGCACTGGGCCGGCTGCCCGGGCACTGAAAGTTTCACAGTAATTATCCGTTTTCTTCATATAAGTCTAATGAATACCGGAGCTTATAAAGTATGGATTAGTGAACTATTTAAACAGGTCAAATTGCTTTTCCCTCGGCGAGGTGGGACTATTTCTTAAAAAAATTGTGGTTTGCATATATGCCTATGGCCTGGCCGTCGGCTTAGGCCTCCCATCTATGCCGACACCCGGGCCGTCGGCATATGTCCACGTTATCCACTTCCCCCGCTCTGCTGACATGTGGCCCGAGCATCGGCATAGGGCCACCTTATCCCCTCGGCCACCCTCCTCCTACACTCATTTCTCTCCCTCTCCCAACCGCACCTGACCTCGACCCCTCTCCCTACCGCAGCCGCCGACCACCGCCGCCGCTCGCCCTAAGCATGCCACCGCCCGCGCCGCCCCGCCCTGAGCCCGCCGCCACCCGCGCCTCCCCGACCTGACCCCGCGCCGCCC
>NC_041387.1:630522672-630527379 GCF_002162155.2 Triticum dicoccoides
GACCCCGCGCCGACCGCCCCGCCCCGACCCTGCGCCGGCCGCCCCGCCCCGACCCTGCGCCTCCCTGCTCAACTCCGGCCGGCCCTCTCGAAGGTGAAATTTTGATGTATTTTTTAGTGTTTTTTAGTAAGTTTGTAGCTAGATGGTTAGACAGGTACTTATATAGTTAGATAGATAGTTAGATAGATAGTTAGATAGTTAGATAGATAGCTAGATCGGTAGTAAAAAATTGGTTAGATGAGATGCTATATGTTGCATATCTTGCAAAAAAAATTGGTTTGATGAGACGAATCAATGATTATCACGAATAGGTGATAATGATGATGATGAATATGTGATGACGATGATGAATATATTGTTAATGTTGTTAGTTTTTTTGCCTACATGATGCAAAAATAAATGAATGCATGTTTAAATGTTTTAAATATGTTCTATGAGTTGTGATGTTCTAATTTTTTTATTGCGATGGAATTTGCAGGCTTTGTGGTGTCGCATTTCATCGGAGTGACCATTGTCGGACGCGTTGGTCCCCCTGAGTATCCCTCTGCTGTTCGACTACTTCCTCTATAGCCGAGGGTGAGCTACACACTACTAGGAAAAGGCATGCTAGTGGCGCACCAGTTTTGCCTTCTAATGGCGCACTGCTGGTGCGCCACTAGCCTCACGCCATTAGAATTTTTTTCTAATGGCGCACCACATGTGCGCCATTAGAATCTGGTATTCTAATGGCGCACCACGTAGTGCGCCATTAGTATTGCCCACAGTGCGCCACTATTATCTGCTATACTTATAGCGCACCACATGGTAGTGCGCCATTAGTAACAATTTTCTTATTTTTTTTTTGTTTTTTCTTAATCTCAGGTCACTATTTCACATATGAGATATTCAACACATATATATACAACAAGCATCCATATAACAATCATATCCAACACACAAGTTTCATCATATATACATACATAGCCAACACATAGTTCCGTCGTTACATATTACAAAAGTTTCACATTGTTCATCCAACACCGTTATCCATCAATTCACAAAAGTTTCACATTGATACAAAATAAAAACACAAATGGAAAAGAAGCACTCCATCCACGCAAGCTTCCGTCAATTAAATCAAATCTGCAAAATGATAAACAAGAAGTTAGAAGAAGAAAAAGAAGAAGACTAGAAGAATACTAGAAGAAGAAGAACACTAGAAGAAGAATAAGAAGAGTTTTGGAAAAGAAGAAGAATAAGAAGAAGACTATAAGCTTATTATGTAAACTTGATCATTTTGTGCTAACATAAGTTATTTTGGAGCTAACCTATAGGAAACTAAGCATATAAGCTCTAAGTTAGTATATTAGAGCCAACTTAGGTAAAATGAAGCTAACCTATGTCATTTTGGAAAAGAAGAAGAATAAGAAAAAGACTATAAGCTTATTATGTAAACTTGATCATTTTGTGCTAACATAAGTTATTTTGGAGCTAAACTATAGGAAACTAAGCATATAAGCTCTTAGTTAGTATATTAGAGCCAACTTAGGTAAAATGAAGCTAACCTATGTCATTTTGGAAAAGAAGAAGAATAAGAAAAAGACTATAAGCTTATTATGTAAACTTGATCATTTTGTGCTAACATAAGTTATTTTGGAGCTAACCTATAGGAAACTAAGCATATAAGCTCTAAGTTAGTATATTAGAGTCAACTTAGGTAAAAATGAAGCTAACCTATAGGAAACTAAGCATATTAGAGATAACATAGGTAACTAAGTATATATATATATCATTTTGGATAGCTAACCTATAGGAGATCTGACATACCTGACAAAGTTCAGTTCTCATGCATTGTTCTTCTCCTTCTTCTCCTTCCTCTCCCTGGTGCGCCTAGAGCGGTGAGGCGGTGGAGGCAGTGGAGGCAGTGGGATGTAGTCTTCTACCACAATTGGCGTGGTCATGTCGCCCAGCTGTGGGATCGCCGGTGCCACCACCGGTGTGTGGTCATTGTCAGGCACCACCACCATCACGAGGCCACCTTCAGGCACGACCATCTCTAGGTCATCCTCAGCCACCTCCATCTCTTGCCCATGGTCAGCCACCACCATCTCTTGCCCTTGGTCAGCCACCACCAGCGCTAGGTCATCCTCAGCCTGATGCCCATCGTCATCCTGCAGCTCCTCATCCTCACTCTGCTCCTCTTCTCCCGCACTCCAGTCCGGATCATCCTTCTTGTTGTCTATGCTGCTGCCAGAATTGCTGCTGCTTTCTCTACAGCCAGAATCGCTGCTGCTTTCGCTACAGCCATAGTCGCTACTGCTTTGCCTGTAGCCAGTGTCGCTGCTGCTGCTCCCATTACCTGTCCAAAATGAAACAATGACCGTTAACAATCGATGTGAGACAAAGCCAAATGTAGAGGAATAAGAAGAGGCAGAATGTACCGGCATCATCATCGGCAGCGTAGCACATGCGACACATAGTCTTGTTGAACACCTTCACGATGAGCATGTTGGCGTCGTCGTCGTACCTGAAGAGAAGGAAGTACCCCAGCTGCAGGTCGTAGGCACGGTAGAACTTCTCCCACCCACGAGACAAGTACATGTGGCCCTTCTTGATCACCAACTACACATCCCACTGCCTGCGAAACCCGCTGCCGGCCTGTCGCAGCTTCACATTATTTGGCGGATCTTCACCCATCAGCATGTTCAGGCAGCCTCTACAGTTTGGAACAATGAGTGATGTAGCAAACAACAGATATCATAATGAGATGGGTGAAGGGGAGATCTCTCGTTTTATATCCCTGCGTCATGGATGATACTGAAGCCTCAAGTATGATAGTGAAGAACTCGGAAGCATCCAACTCGTATTACGGTGTCGCAGATCGGCGGTGGCTGCTTCCTGCCATCTCTGATAAGCAGCAGAAGAGACCAATTAGTACCCTTACAACAGATCATAAAACATGCATGATAACAGGCATTAGTCGCAAGTACCCCATATGTCCTATTTTTAGCAAAGTAATGCTAAAATTCACGGAAAATTTCAGCATTACCTTTGCTGAAAATAGGACATATGGAGTACCCGAATTTGCCGGAACGGAAGTTAATCAACATTCCGGCAAACTCAAGGGCCTCTCGGGGTACCTACAACATCATCACAAGTACAGCAGCAGCAACAGTGAATACAGGCATAACAGCAGCAAAACTATATATTTTTATGCAGTAAACAAACGAACACTAAGAGTAGAATGTTCTTGCAACAAACATTATTGTGTGACATCGAAAGGCATCACTCTGCTTAAAGGGAAGGATGACTTAAGTGGCAGATGTATATGATTGCACCACTTGATCTGCACTTCTCTATATTATATGATGTACTGAAGAACTTGAGCAAAAAAAGATAAATAGGAACATATTTCTCACCTTGAAGGTGTTGCTGCTGCTGCACTGTCTGAACTTCACTTCCTTTACCTCCTCGGAAACCTGAAATATGCAGATGTTAGAAAGGTTAATGAACCAACAGATGCCCTAATGGAAGTAATAACAACATGACAGCAAACAACCAACAAATTATCTTGCCCTCTACCTACAAAATTAAGAACAGTTCAGTCAGTTTCAGAGGAAATGTGCATCTTGGAATAAGATAACAGCTGATTTTGTCATGATCCTGCTACACCTCTATCATCAAACAGAGTCCATATTAGGAACATGTCAGTTTGAGAGAAAATGTGCATCTTGGAATAAGATAGCAGCACATTTTGTCATGATCCTGCTACACCTCCCCATCAGCATGTTGCTACTACATACATGATACATGATAGGTGTGTGCTCAAGAAAAATGGAGATAAAGACAAGTTGATAGTGCCACTTGGTCTGCCAGATGCTGAACTGAGTGTGACACTCTCTGAAGTTGATTATACTAGTACAGTTAACACTAATTAATGGCGGTGCAGGTCAGACCAGAAGAAGAAGCGCGCAGCTCGCATCTAGTCATCATCCATATCCAACCCAGCAAGCACAAGGATCGGCACGGTCGATCAAACATGTCGTGTGGCTGATTCGCACCCGAAAGGTAATCAGCCGGGCCGGGTTAGTGGGATGATGCACCCGAAAGGCAACCATCCATGCTTTGCCCCTTGTAGCATGTTTTAAGATAAGAAAAGAAAGCAGTATACCCTCTAAAAAGCTAGTATTGGGCAGCAGTATGTAGCTAGTGTTGAGCTGGTTGTGAAACTGAAACTTGATTTGTGAAACTGAAACTACTATAATTTCTACTTAATTTCACTTAATGTCGTATGGTTCACCAGCAAAAACACCAGCAAAAACTAGTACGCAGCCTCCAAGTGACTTTGGCTCCAAGTGACTTTGGCTCAAATAAATACGTTGGGCCTCCAAGTGACTTTGGCTCAAATAAATACGTTTGAAAAACAGAGTGACACAGCACAAAGAGAACTAGAGTATATCTTCACCATATAAGAAAATAGCATCATCATCTTAGCTTCACAACAAACAAGTAGTACAAATAGAAAGACTGAATGAAAATGCATCATCATCTTACCTGGCTGTTTACTGCTGCTGCTGCGCTGCAGGGGCGGAGGAAGGGGCGCCGCCGGTGGAGAGGACGAGGCCGAGGACGGCGTGGGGCTTGAGGGCCTGCGGCCTGGTGAGGCCGACGAGGTGGTCGTCCCCGACGCCGGCGGAGCTAGGGTTCGGGGAGACGGCAGGCGGTGCT
>NC_041387.1:630527837-630528413 GCF_002162155.2 Triticum dicoccoides
TGTCGCGCTCGGGAGGGAGGGGGCGCAGGCGGGGCCGCGGGGGGAGGGGGACGGCGAGGGCGCGGGCACGGGTGGAGGGGGGACGGTGAGGGAGGTGGTCGACGGTAGAGGGTGGTCGGGTGCACGTACGGCCGGGGACGGCGGGTGAGGCAGGGGAGGGATTAGAGTGTGGATTGGGGATTGGGGATTTTAGTGTCGGGGAGGCTTAGCAATGGCGCACCACCCAGGGGTGTGCCATAAGTACATCCATAGCAATGGCGCACCACCGGAGGGTGCGCCATAAGTAATTTAATCTAGCCCGACATATATACCACCTAACCCTATCTACAACAGAACCCGCCCACTAGCCCGACTGGTCAGTATGCAGCACACACATCAGGAGGTCCTGGGTTCGATTCATCCTGTTTGATATTTATTTGTGTTTAAATATGTTCAAACTTCTTTAAATCATAACAGTAATAATTTTTTATAAAAACAGTAATAATTATTTAGAAAATATGTTCAAGTTTGTTAATTGAAAATATCATCGGCGGCGGCGGTGGAGCGGGGGGAAGGTGCGGGGGGTGCCCGTTGGCG
>NC_041387.1:630528431-630529022 GCF_002162155.2 Triticum dicoccoides
GGGGGGCGCAGGCGGGGCCGCGGGGGGAGGGGGACGGCGAGGGCGCGGGCGCGGGCGGAGGGGGGACGATGAGGGAGGTGGTCGGCGGCGGAGGGTGGTCGGGTGCACGTACGGCCGGGGACGGCGGGTGAGGCAGGGGGGATTAGAGTGTGGATTGGGGATTGGGGATTTTAGTGTGGGGGAGGCTTAGCAATGGCGCACCACCCAGGGGTGCGCCATAAGTACATCCATAGCAATGGCGCATCACCGGAGGGTGCGCCATTAGTAATTTAATCTAGCCCGACATATATACCACCTAACCCTATCTACAACAGAACCCGCCCACTAGCCCGACTGGTCAGTGCGCATCACACACATCAGGAGGTCCTGGGTTCGATTCCCAGGCTCCCCAATATTTTTTATGCATTTTAAATCCTGTTTGATATTTATTTGTGTTTAAATATGTTCAAACTTGTTTAAATCATAACAGTAATATTTTTTTATAAAAACAGCAATAATTATTTAGAAAATATGTTCAAATTTGTTAATTAAAAATATCATCGGCGGCGGCGGTGGAGCAGGGGGAAGGTGCGGGGGGTGCCCGTTGGCGGC
>NC_041387.1:630529105-630547207 GCF_002162155.2 Triticum dicoccoides
TTGGCGGCGGTGGAGCGGGGGAGGGTGCTGGGGGGCCGGGTGCTCGTCGGCGGCGGTGGAGCTAGGGAGGGTTGCGGTGGGTCGTCGGCGGTGGTGGAGCTAGTGGGGGAGGGTGCGGGTGGGATCGAGATCGAGATCAAAAAGTGTCCATGAAAATATACATGGTGCGCCATTAGCAGTTTTGCAAAAAAGTAAAAAAAAATTATATACTAATGGCACACTGCTTACAAGGTGCGCCATTACTTGGTAGAACTAGTAATGGCGCACTTTGGCACCATGCGCCATTAGAGTGTATGGAAAAATGGAGAAAAAAAATTCAATACTAGTGACGCACCGTGTGCCTGGTGCGCCATTAGTGTCTTCCACACTAATGGCGCACCTCCAACCGGTGCGCCATTAGTATATAGTAGTGGCACACTACTTACCTGGTGCGCCATTAGTACCAATCCTATCTATAGCCCTTTTCCTACTAGTGACAAGTCCATATCCTCCATTTCTTAATATCACTAGAATATCATTCTCAAGTCAACTGGCGTAACTTAGGCGTCTCCCGCCCGAAAGGGTTGCATCGATAAATATGCATTCAATTGCATATTTATCACCGCAGCTCTTTCGGATTGTCCAGCGTTTTCCACGGACAGCCTGAGGATGTGTAGATTGGGTATATTCTCCATGTTCTACCCCGTTCCGAGACAGGATTTCGGCGGCGCCTCCCCATTGTTCTCCGGAGCACATTCTCTCAGCTATTTGCTGAGACGTGTATCTGGAGAACAGCGGGGAGGTGCTGCCAAAATTTTGTCTCGGAACGGGGTAGAATGGAGAACGTACTCAATCTACACATCCTCGGGTGGGATTAGGACCCATCTTTACCTATTAGAGATGTAGGTGGATTCAACGCGGTAGAAACTATTAATTTAAGTGAATCCTTAATTATGTTGTCTGGCTTGCAAAAAAGCAGAGGATGGCAGATAATTAGTGGATGTACAGTGGTTTTATCTGTTGGAATCGAGTAACATCAGACTGGATCACGAAAACTGATGTGTATTTGAAGGAGATATTCCGTCGTCCAATGAGAATTATCCCACCATGCCCCTGTGCGAATGTACCAGACTTCACCGTAGAAATCAGGCGAACATGAGTGAGCACCTTCCATGCATGGATATATGCCAAACTTTGACATGCCGCCGATAAACATAGCCGAGCAGGCCCGTGGTAGAGAGGAGGTGATGCGACAACGCATCGATGGATATGAGGACGACGGGGTCAGGGACATGCTAGATGATGTCATTGTTGCAGAAACGGAAAATGCGACACCTTTAGAGAATGAACCGGAGGAGCCGGAGGCAACCGCAAAGGCCTTCTTGGAGGTCTTGGCCTCATCGAAGAAACCTCTTTATGCGGGTGCGAAAATATCTCAGTTGGATGCCATCTCGCAACTGATTGCAGTCAAGGCTGAGTACGGCTGTAGCCAGAAATACTTTGAAGCATTCCTGGGAGTATGGGCTAACAGCCTCCCTAAGGGTCATGAACTGCCGAAAAGCATGTACGATATAAAGAAAATCGTGAAGGCACTCTCTATGGATTATGAGAAAATAGATGTTTGCCCGAAGAATTGCCTTTTGTTTAGGCACGAGTATGCGGATGACAAGTATTGTAGGTAGTGCGGTTCGTCTCGGTACATTGAGGTGGTCGTTGAGGATGGTGAGAAAAAGCAGCTAACCATCCCCGTTAAGGTTCTTCGGTATCTTGATTATAAAAAGACTGCAGCGCCTTTTCATCATGAAGGAGTCTGCCAAAATGATGAAGTGGCACAAGGAAGGTATAAGGTACAATCCAAAAAAACCGTACATCCATCGGGAGGGGAAGCATGGAAGTCGTTCGATGAACAATACCCCGAGGAAGCAGCCGAGGCTGGGAATGTCAGAATAGCCATATCAGGTGATGGGTTGAATCCATATGGTATGTCGTCCAATCCATACAACTGTTGGCCCGTGTGTGTAATTCTGCTCAATCTTCCTCCCGGTGCCCTAATGCAACGCAAGACCATGTTCTTGTCGCTCATCATTCCGGGGCCTAATTACCCGGGGAAGCAATTGGGTGTGTTTATGCAGCCGCTGGTGGATTCTTTGCATCATTCTTGGTACTTTCCGAGGTTGACATACGACCGGGATCTGCAGAGAAATTTCTTGATGAAAGTTTGGTTGCACTATTGCATGCATGACTTTCCCGGCTATGCTCTATTCTGCTGATGGTGTACAAGTGGGAAGATGCCATGCCCAGTGTGCATGCAGGCTCTGCGAATGATTTGGCTGAGTAAGGGTGGCAAGTATGTAGCCTTTGACCTGCATCGACAGTTCCTCCCTCCAGACCATCCAGACAGGGAAGACAAGAAGAACTTCACGAAAGGCCGGGTTGTTCATGAAGTAAACGAGATTCCAACATTTTCGGGGGCAGATGTTCTTGCTTAGCTAAAAGCTCTCCAGCCTAAAGTCAAAGTCAAAGCCAAAGCCAAAGTCAAAGGCTTCGAGGGATATGGTGAGACGCACAACTGGGCGGCTATGAGAGTCAAAAACAAGGCTAACCGAGGGAAGGAGGGAGTACATGCTCAGGGAAACCGAAACCACTATCTCCACAAGGCAGTTAATGTATGACTAACCCCATTAAACATTCTTCTTCTTCTATTTACCATCACTTTTTTATGTATGACTAACCTCTGTTTGGTGGTGCAGGAGGAGAAACTGAAGCGGCCGCTCTCACACATGCAGGCGTGGGAGATCGCCCATACGCGGAAGGACCCCAAGCCTGGCGAGCCCAAGTACTACAGCAAGAAGACCGCGCATAGGAAGAAGGCCTACTCCGATGGGTATCTGAGGTTACATCCTGACACACCTGACCCCATTGCGGCGGATCTGGACAAAAGGGTGGTGGTGGGCATGGGGCCGAAGGAGCACGGTCGGGAGGCGGTTCTCAATGCTGTGATCACTCCTAGTATCTCCTACACACAGCTCCGTCGAATCGACCCGAGCCTGAGCCAGCGCACGAGCACGCCCATGAGCAGTGCACCGTCACAGTCCCTCTTTCAGGAGCGGCAAACTGTAAGTATTTTCCCTCTTATCTTCATTGCTCACTTTATTTTCCGCATTTAGTAGTTTTATTAATGAGTTCCATCATGTCATACTGTAGGCCTACATGGAGTACACACGCCAGGAGACCATGGCGTGGCACGGACGCCTTCATGCATACCATCAGCAGAGGGATCGCCAGATGCAGCACGCTTTTCAGGAAATGGCGGCCGGCAGGTGTCCTCAATGGCCATCAGCAGAGGGTCCTCCAGCACAACCAACGTTGCTGACCTTTGAGGAGTTTGTGGCACAGAACGCTGGCCCCTCGCCGATTAGTTCATCCCCAATCTAGTCACTCAAAGCATATCATGCCTTTCAATACAGTCATATATCCCGTTAATATGTCTTTTCAACATCCAGGGAACCGGTGGATCAACCATTGGCGGTGGTCTTCGCAGCACTCCCGAGTCATGGAGCCCGACCACTCCGATCCACGGAGGCGGAGGCGGAGGTGGAGGCGCTCTTGGCGGTACCGCTGCCGCTAGCAGTGACGACCTGGGCTTCGGCGGTCTTGGCGGTGACGACCTCCGTGGTGCTCGATGTCCTGGCGCTTAAGCCTTTGGGTCACCTTGTGGCGGTCTTGGTGGTGATGATACGTATATGCTTGTGATGTTTCTTATCTTATTGTTGTTTGTGAGATTCTTATATGCTTGGTGGTGATGATACTTATATGTTCATGCTTTGCGATGCTTCTAATGATGTGTGATATTGAATTTGTTGTGTGATGCTGCTCCTTATTGTACGTGATGCATATATTATTGTATGATTCTTATATATGTTGTATGTATATATTCAAACGAATTGAGCCGAAAAAAACAGAAAAAAGAAAAAAAAATCAGACATAAACTATGCCGACAGCAAGGCCGTCGGCATAGACGTGGCGTGAGCTCACAGTGGCTGACACGTGGCAAGTCTATGCTGACGGCCTTGCTGTCGGCATAGTTCCAAACTAAGCCGACGGCTAGTCCGTCGGCATAGACCTGCCCCAGGAGCTCCCAGTGGCTGCCGCGTGGTAGGGCTATGCCGACAGCCTGGCCGTCGGCTTAGTTTGGATCTATGCCGACGGCTGGGCCGTCGGCATAGACCTACCTCAGGGGTGATGCCTGCTTGCCACGTGGCAGGTCTATGCCGACGGCTGACCTGCCACGTGGCAAGCAGGTACTGGATAGCACTTGACGGCGGCCGCCGTTGGGTGATAACATTGCCGACGGCCAGGGCCGTCGGCATAGATGTACGGCCACCGTCGGGATAGGGTCTATGCCGACGGCCTTTCTATGCCGACGGTCATCCTGGCTACGCCGACGGATATGTTGCCGACGGCCCTATGCCGACGGGGGCCGTCGGCATAGGCCTGTCCCGACGGTTAGTCAGCCGTCGGCATAGGGTGCGATTCCGGTAGTGAGGGACGGTTGTCGGCGCTGGCGTAGTACCTTTTCTTTTTTCTCAAGTCTCTAGCTGGTGGCGGGTGCAATTCAGGCGCCCGCACGTTGAAGGTTCCTGCGGCACGAGTCGCCGGCGTCAATATACCCGGCGATGATCAAGGTAGCTTGCGCGCCGAGGAGCAGGTATTCTTCCTACTCCCTCCCCGCGTTTGCCCCCAAATTGCACCACAGTTGTGTGCGGGGCTAAATCCCTTCATCTCTAACTTGAAAATCGTCTCTAGGGTTCTCGAATTTTGTGTTCCTACAATCAGCACGTACGAAGAGGGTTGAATCGCAACAGAAATTGCCCAAATCTCAAGAGGTACAGGGGAATTTTCTATTTCTGCAAAGCGGCACAACTTTGTATCGGCGCCAAATCCCCACTATTCCCCACATTAATTTTGTCTCTAGGGTTCACGGTTTTTTGTTTTGTTTCTCAAATCAGTATGGAGGCAGAGGTTTGAATCGCAAGAGACAAGCCCAAATCGCAAGAGGTCTAGTGATTTTTGGGTTGTCAGTAACTGAAAGCGATCCACAAAATTTGTAACCGTTGGATGCCTGAGCATTTTTAATGAATCATTTTCATTAGCTTAATGACACGTTCTGAAAACCTTACTTCTTATATCACTTCTAATCTTAAACTCGTAAATGCAGGCCTTATTTCTATCCTAGATTGCATTGACTGCTCCAACCAAGCTAGTATGTGTGACATCTGTACCAAAGTTCGCTTTGAAATATTCAGCTAACAATTACGTAGTTTGCTAGCTGCAAGAAGTGTGTGCTTGTCACAACATTTCAATACAGCAATGAGCAGTTTAGTTGGAAGGCGACAGGGATGAGCTACTCCCTCTGTCCCATAATATAAAAACATTTTTGACACTATACTAATGTCAAAAACGTTCTTATATTATGGGACGGAGGGAGTAGTTGTTGGTTGGCATCCCTATGTCAGCTGTTCCTTGGATCCAGGCTGAATCTCAAATGATTAATTAGGGTCCAAATGACACCATCACAAGTGCATGTGGCATTCCAAAAACAACCTAGCTTGATGAGAAAATGGCAATCACAAACAGCATTTCTCTTTTCTGTACACCGGCCCCTTGCCTTTTTTACTCTTTTTTGGTTTTAAATAACATTTTTTTTCAGAGAGTCCCACAACCCAAAATAAACAACCCAAAAAAGGCCCACAACCCAAGACAATCAACCCATAACTAGAAACGAAAAGGAACAACCCAACCGAGCCATTTATCTGTTTTCTGCGCCAGGAAAGAAAGAAGTCTTGGTTCGGCCTGCCAGGGGACCGACGGGGACAACAACCACCACCAACGTCATCAATAGGCCATGTGACTGAGACCATTTTATATCTCACTAGATCATTGATGGCGCGCGCTGCTGCGCCCGTCTATTTTGACTCATACTCCCTCCATCCGTCTCAACATTGTACTAACTTTAGTAAAATTGTACTAAACTTAAGACACTTTGGACGGAGGAGTACTTGTTAGTGATACAAAGCAACCTGTGCACATTTATTTGTATAATACATTTTCAATTCTGCAATTTAAACGATTTGCATCCATCTATATGCATGATGTAGGATTCTGAAATGTGGATACATCAAACACAATAAGAAATAAACAATTAGGTCAGCCAAAAGTTTTTCATAGTTGCTTAGCATCAATCGGCAAGATAACTTGGAATAAAGGGTACAGTGAAGTTGTCCGTCCCATACCATGAAGCTTCCTGCAAAATTATATGTTTGACTTAGTTCATAAGGAGTTGTTTAATGAATAAGATTCGTTGAGCAAACAAAAAAAGTTGATATGAGAAAGCATGGATTAGCTTATACAAAAATATGGGGCTGGCCTACAAATGTGTAAGCAACTTAAGAAGAACAGCCTTTCTCCCACATTCTCCAATAGACAAACGTCACCCACAGAACTCTACGAAACAGGAGGACAAAAAGATAGGATGGAGGATCATATGCTAATGAAAGCTGTTGTAGGGCACATAAATAAACTTTAAATGGAAAGTCTCGTGTTTTAAGGATACTAGATGATTTCCACACGCGTTGCTGCGGGCATATCCATGTATAACTTGCTGTAAACATTTGTTTTACCATGGAAAAATCTGTTATTTCAAGTCAGTTTTCATGTGAACATAAATCCTAAGTATCTATTTAATAGATGAACTCAACTAACATCCACAGAGATGTCTATGTATAAATGAAAATGACACAATGATTGGTGCCAAACAAAAAGGGTTGACCAACGGTAAAAAAATACGTAACCACAACTGTGTTTATATTTGATATTTCAAGTGAAGCAACTTTGTTCATTCATCATCACTTTTACATCTGGGTAATGGAAGACATTACACTCGTACATTCTTCATAGATGAACATGATGTTAGCTCATCAGTTTATATTTCAAGAGGAGATCATAGAAAGGAGGCATGACAAATAGTTAAACTCCGAACGGGTAGTTTGTATCTACCATGTTGTCGGAGTTGGGTTTCAATTGAAGCTGGAAGTCCTTTGTTACCTGGCTCTAATGTCGGGACATGAAAACTGGACCAATGCAACCAAATGAAGCAACGTGTAATGCTCAAAGAGTATAATGTGTAACATCATAGGTGAAGGATGATAATCTGTACCAACAGAAAGGGTAGATGTCATAGATGTATAAAAAGCGCTACTTATACAGAAAACACCAATTAGTTCCTTATTAGAAAACTGTAGTAGAGTAGAAACTTTAGGAAAATTATATATATAGCAAAATATGGAGAGTTGACGCCCTGATGGCATTGCCAGAGATAAAATAGTTGTGGTCCAAAAATCCAAAGCTTTTATCAATGCGTATAGCAGAGAAATGTGACTGGAATAAGTATCAGAAATGAAACGGACCTTATCTGAAATATTTTGCTATCAGTTCAAGATTCCAAAAATAGAAATGGCAAGAATAAGATATTGGAAAAAAAACATTACATTGGACAAATATTTTTATTGTTGATCAGTAGGCAGAGTTTTGAACACTGCCTGAGCTGGTTTGTACTACATAATAAAGTAAATCATATATGTTTTTGGATATAGTCGAGAGTACGCCATATAGCTCCTAGTAGCTAGTTGGCTAGCTGTAAAACTGGAATAACCATGCAGGACCTTACTGAGAGATAGAAACTGTAAACGACAACCATCCTGTAAACAAAACTCTTCATTCTAGAGTACAATTCCACAAGTTCGTACATCCCGATTAACTATTCATGGGTGTTACTTTGGCAAGATACATGTAAGCGAGCTTCTCAAAATGACAACTATCCAAGTCTGAGTTTATTAGTTTATTAGTAAGCAAACACAGAGCCACACTGAGCCATGCACAAAAATCCAGAGCGAAGTACTATTACAGAAGCTGGACAAACAATACTCCATGCTCTAAATTGTTTTAGGAAGTTTCAGCGCTTCTAATAAAAATCAACCGGATCGGAGATATGTGCACGATCAATAATATCTCGCACATGCTTGCCGGTAGTGCTTGAGTTAGAGAGGATTGAGGGTGTGAGACACTGACCGAACTTGCTTACAGCAGGAGGTGGATGTAGATGGAACAGAGCTCTCTTCCAAAAAATTGCTCCGTACAAACAACAACAAAAAAATCAGAGTTTTCAATCCAACCTTACTCGAAAAGATCGCTTGGATTTGAGGAGACCTTTGGTGCAGCCTTCTTTGGTGCAGGTGATTTTGGAGGAGTAAGCTGACCACAAATAAGAGTTACCAATCAAAGCTAACTCATGTTTATACACACTCGAGGTCTATCCAACGCACCTGCATGCCGTGGCAGGAAACGGAGACCCTACTGGCATCGCCATCAGCCCAGCCCTTCCAGGCCGATAAGAAAGTGTTCACCGGCCAGCACGGCGCCCAATCCATGGCTGATTCGTCAGGCTGAGCATCCTTCCAGGCGAGATCCCAGCGACCCGGCCGGTATGATTCCACCCACCAGTATAGGCCACCACTGCTTGCTGCAGCCTCTTCTGCACGTCTTCCATCTGCAGGGAGTTGCGGATGAAGCAGGGATTTGCGGAGGCCACCAAGGACAGCGCCGGGGGCGAAGGAGGAGGAGAGGCAGCCGACAGCACCGCAGAGGCGGGCGCGGCCACTGCCGGGATGCACCCGCACCTCGGAAAGACCAACCACCCTAGGGGAAATCCCTGTGACTATGAACGAACATGTAAGCTTAAATGGAAGAACCAATCCATCTGTTACTTGTGCATTTTTTCAGCGGAGAAGATGAATGGGGAGAGCCACGGATGGTGGAGTTAATTGGGGAGATGGGTGGGAAATTAATTGAGATGAGTGGGGAGGGGAAGATGATTGGGTCGGGACGCTGCATTTTGTACGCATCAGTATGTGGTGTGTACCTGGCAACCGAACGCTGATGTGGTCATTGTGTACGCTGATTAATAGACGGTGGGTCCCTCCTGTAAGCCGGTAGAGGAACGCTGACGTGGCTAGATTGCTGATGTGGATAGGCTGCATGTCAAGAGAAATTACATAGTGGGGATGAACTATTTAGGTACTATAGATGAGGTTAAACATAATTTCTGTTATGCCGAGTACTGAGTGCATACAATGGTTTTATTTTCATCAAAGTAACTACATAATCTTTGACATGATTCAGTTCACAAAAACAAACATTGTTCTATTTGTATGCCTTCCCCGAAGACTGGCATTTTAACATTTGAAAACATTCATTACTAAAATCTAGACAGTTACTCTATTGAAAGCATAAAAGAAACCTTCAGTGAGATAATATGTTATTAGGCTAAAGGGACGATGAAACACATCATCACCTAAATCGAATTAATTTGTTCTCTTAGGATTAAATATCACATTATGAAACAATGTTATTATGTAAAGTTATCTTTAACCAAAGGGGGGCTCATATTGGTCATAAATTATAGACAACACATAATCCTTTTTTCAACTGTATTCTTATAATATCCTAACAAATTCAGTGCCATAACTTATCAATTTTATTGGCTTTTGCACTGACTTTGCGTGGATTGATGTTCATCGGCGCGCAATGCGGCAAGACAGCTCCAGCACCATCTCTATTTGCCTCGACTTGGATGAAAGCTTTGTAATACTGGTACAAAAACATGCGAAAAGTACAAGAACAGAAAGACAGATATAGTTGGAACAAATTAAATGCCCTTACCAACACTACTCTTATGACCTCTCAGATCGATCCTTTGAAGCAGAAATACTATAGATGGTGCGAAGGCTGAAGCTAATTATCAACAATTGGAAAACGTTCTTGCATGTTGCACTAATATTGAACATTATCCACAATATATATATTATCTTGATGCGATGGAATGGTACGCTAGCCTACAAGCGCTACCTAAATCCAGCTTATCAAATCTCAAATAAAATAATTTATCAACAATCATGCACAAAGAAAGTTCTTACCATCATATAAAATTCCAAATTTACACAAATTATCAGTTTTGCTAAAAAAAACCACAATCTAGCAAACTCTGGAGCAGCAAACATTCAATAATTCATTCCTTTTTGCAACATCTGGACAAAGAGTAGATACCATTTGGTCAGATAGGAAAAGAATTAAGAGGGTGTGGAACAATTGCATCAACATGTGTTGTTTTTGCATCTGGCTTCACACTTGAAGGTCACTTCTCTGTGCATAACCTCTTTCTTAAGGGTGGAATGATAAACCTATTTTTTAAGATGAAGCTTAATTAGTTATAGCCTTATAGGAATGGGCAAGGAAAAGCAATACCTATGAAGAGCAATGTCATGGAGGATGAGCTGGTTACTAAAATAAACACAATCAGACCATACTGCCACAATTACAAATCTTGACAGGTCCAAAATTTATACTCTCATTTTTCATGCAGTTGTGCAAAGCACCAAAACCCTTAATTTACTACTTAAAAACCTTTTTTTACTGTATCTCTGGTTTCATAACGATTTCCCTGATTTCGATCTGATCCGGATATCGTAATGGCTTATTCTTATACCTTGTCTCTTCTTCTTGGTCGTGATTTTTATTTAGCCATACCAGCAAGAATCGTTATACAACAATAATAATAGATGGACAACAAAGCGTACATTAAATACTCCCTCCAACCCAAAAAAACCACGACACTTCTGTTTGGATCGGATGGAGTAGTTTATAAGCACCACAAGGAAAAGGTTCGTTCTACTCGGTGCTAACTGGTAACTGCTTTTTGTTTTGTTTCTTTGCCTGTACTTTGCATACATGACACCCTCCAATAAACAGGGCCACTATCTTGCCATAGGAGCAAAGCAATCGAGGCAATTTCCTAGAATTTGCATCTGCCTGAAGACACGGTTCATCGTCAGCTCAAAGAAAACTGCATTTTCTAGACATTTGACATGGTACCAGACAAATTTCTCAAGGTCGTTTTTCTTTCTTCCAAAATCAAGACACATATATGACAAAGGAAGCAAAGTCTGTTTTGTGAGCAGATTAAGTGAATCCTCAGAACCGCAGGCTGAGGAACAGACGAACAGCTGGTCAAACAAATCTAGCCCAAATAGACTATAGCCAAGGACAAAGGAAAGGGATAGAAGGAGCACCTCTTGCTCTTGTAGTAGAGGACAACCTACAGGTAGAAGATGAAGGACCAGGAAAGAAGGTGATCCACCCGATTACCTGATAGAGTACCTTCAGCCACACCGAGTTCCACGACGCCGACGGCCCCCAAAACTCAACGTTGCTACTGTCGCTCACCACCGCATGGCTATGTGCCAAGAGCGTGGAAGAGCTAGCAGCAGCAAGCCCAATAACTCCAGATAAAAATTGGATACATACCCATTCTTCAGGGGTGTGGTGCGCCACCGATCTGGGGATGGAGCTCATGGCCGCCCAGAAAAACAGATCCTCCCTTATGGCCTTTCCGACGAAAGAAAAGATAAGTAGGACATCGACGGCTAGGCGGAGACGGAGGCGATTTTCCGATGGGGCGGGCATGGACTGCGCCACGAGGAGGTGGGATCACGTGTCGTGGGTGAGAGAGATGCGAGATCCGGGATGGGAGTTGAACGAGAGACGAGACGTCTGGGTGGAATCGGAGGAAATGTTCGATGACCGTCCATCTGAGATCGGACGTTCCTTGGTATAGGCGAACGAGAGGGCCTGGATTTGGCTTCGGGAGCAGCTGCCCATAGGACAGTCGGCCCATGAGAAGCCCATGCGCGGAAGGAGGTGTATCGGACGGCCAGGAAGGATCGAGCCACAAAATCTGACGGCAAGGAGCGTAGATGCGTGAGAGGGCTCGCTTTAGGTGCGGTTATACTATCCTTAATTTGAATGAGTTAGAGGCGCTAAATAAGGGACCAGACAACTATTCGAATGCACAAGAAAAATCTTGTTTCATAGGAAAATTTATCTATTCGCTGTGTCTTTCATTTTCCCCCTCAAGATTAGTCCTAATTGTTTTTCTTATTGGGATGCCTAATTATTTAGCTCTGCTATTGAGAAAGAAACCATTCATACGACTGTAACATATTTATCCCTGGCTCTTGCTATTTCCTTCCTTCCAACGGGCTGCCTCTGTGCCTACTAATATTTCCTTATCCCAATGGTGCGCTAACTCCAGAACAAGGATTCGCCAAATTCTTATTTTCTTATTTGTACCATGAAAACTATTTCAACTATATGTACAAAAGGATAATGTTATTTACTTTAATTTTTTTAATAAAAGATAGGGCCCACCCACCCACCCCCTCCGATTTTTGTTAAAGAAAACATCCGATTCACAAGCATTTTCCCTACCCTAACTACAAACATTTGCATCAGCTCAGATCATCACCAAAAACCTGGAAGCACATGATCTAAACATCAAAGCTTAAAATGGACTCCAGCAATATAACAAAATAGGTAAAGATCCAAGAACTAAAAATCTAAGACAAGTAGACCAAGCTAAACTAGAGCAAATATGAGGACAATCCGTCAAAAAGAGAACTAATGCATTGAGGGATAATTTCTGCAAAGAGTTGTCGCCACACTAGGGAAGGCCGCAGTTGAGATTCTTAAGCCACTGATATGAAGCACTCCTCGACGCCACCCTTGTGAACCTCGACCCTCTACCTGCACTATGAGAGTTACCGCTAGCATCAACACCTTTTAATTTTCCTCCTTTATCTGCAAAATTGCACAATCCATTTTCAGTTTCCAATTTCCACTTCCATAGCCATCCAAGCTTTGTTCACAAGTTTAGTATTAAAGATCCCAAGCCACCCTAATCCTCAGGTCCGAAACAGGTTTTCCAATTAACCAAATAATATATATTTTCTTATCTTCTCCTTCTTGCCACACAAACCTGACCATGTAAAACTCAGCTCTCTTCTTGTCCCCAACACGTATGGGATAGAAACACATCGCATATAAAGGAATATTCACTAAACAAAACTGCACAAAGTAATCCTACCAACAATGTTCAACATTTTCCCCTGCCAACAACCACCTCTTTTCTCTATTTTATTTTCCACACCATTCCACTATTTATTCTTAACTCTCACATTAGACGCAAGCATACCAAGGTATTTCAAAGGAAGTTCTCTAAATTTACAACTAAATACTCCTTCTGTCCCATAATGTAAGACATTTTTTTGTCAAAAAGCGTCTTACATTATGGGACGGAGAGAGTATTTCCTGATATCAATCTTTTTTTGTTAACAACATCTCCAAATAAGAAAAGCACTTTTATGAAAATTATCACAGGCCCAAACATTTGCTCAAAATCACTTAAAATAAATTTCATTTTTTTGCACTTTCAACGTCGTCTTAAGCAGTTGTAACATATTTACCCCATGATCAACGCTCCCATAACCACCCCATTCTGCTTGGCTTTTCCTATGATAATAGCAAGAGCATCAACAACCAAGTTGAAAGGATCGAGAAGAGGGGTCTAGAGGGGGGGGTGATTATACCCTTGACGAGTAAAAGTGGCAGTTTTTAATTTCTTCAAGTTAAGGTGGAGTTTAGCACATATTAAAGGGCACCCAATACATCTCAAGCAAGCATGACAAGAGTATAGGCAGCAGAAAGAGTAAAGCATGCAATTTGCAAGAAAGTAAGGAGTGGGATTGGAGTGTGCAAACGCAAAGGAGACGCGGAGAATTTTTGGCGTGGTTCTGATAGGTGGTGCTATCGTACGTCCACATTGATGGAGACTTTAACCCACGAAGGGTAACGGATGCATGAGTCTGCGGAGGGCTCCACTCACAAAGGGTCCATGAAGAAGCAACCTTGCCTATCCCACCATGGCCATCACCCACAAAGGACTTGCCCCACTTGGGTATAGGGCTGGAAAAAAAGCTCGAAACTCACGAGCTAAACGAGTAGCTCGTGACTCAACTCGAATCGACTCAAACCGGAAGAATAACGAGTCGAGCCGAGCTTTATTTTTAAGATACCAAGTTAAACGAGCCGAGTTCATGAGTACTCGTGTAACTCGTTAGGCTTAGTATAAAAGTCAGCCACCCAGTACCACCTTACATCCCAGGCCAGTCGCATAGGCACAACATAAGGCCCATCTATAAAACACTAGGCTCAGACGCCAAGGAGATGCACACCGTGTTTCCTCTCCTTCCATCCGTAGCGAACTAGCGAGAGACTAGACTATCGACGCCCCTGCCTCCTCTGTTCGTGAGGGCGTCAGTGCCATGTAAACCCATCTCCCGGGTCATGTACATGTTATTAACTTTCTCATTATTATGGTCATGTATCATTGTATATGGAATTGTGGTCATGTACATGTTACTGACTTGCTAACATGTTGGTGGTACTGACAATTGTAAGTTAAGCTACTTAAAATTGTTTTATGAACATCGTAAATGCTTAATATGTACATGTTACATTCCCTATTAATATTTTTTATCATATTCATAAGGTTTGGTGTTCATATCTATAACGAGCTTAACAAGCTAAATGAGCTAGCTCACGAGCTACATGAGCCGAGCCAATCTTGGATTTGAGCTCGTTATAGTAACGAGTCGAGTCGAGCTAGCTCGTTAACAAAATGAGCTCTAGCGAGTCGAGCCAAGCTGGCTCGACTCGGCTTGAATTCTAGCCCTACTCAGGTAGATCTTCACGAAGTAGGCGATCTCTTTGCCCTTAAAAACTTCTTGGTTTAACTCCACATCATGTCGGAGGCTCCCAAGCGACACCTAACAAATCTAGGAGACACCACTCTTCCAAAAGGTAATAGACGGTGTGTTGATGATAAACTTCTTGCTCTTGTGCTTCAAATGATAGTTTGCTCAACACTCAACACTCTCTCATAGATTTGGCTATGATGGAAGAATGATTTGAGTGGAAAGCAACTTGGGTAAGGCTAGAAATTAAGGTTCAAATGGTAGGAATGAATCTCTTGATCTCAACACATGAGTAGGTGGTTCTCTAAGTATAGGTACATTCTGATGCCTCTCTTACTTGGTAAGAGGAGGGTGGAGGGGTATACACTACTAGGGAAAATCCTAGCAGTAGCGCTGGTTTTGTGCTCACTAGTAGCGCGGGTAGGCGCGCTACTAATAAGGCGCTATAGCTATTGCTTAGCAGTAACGCGTGCCGGCGCACGCTACTGCTAGGACAAATAGCTGTAGCGTTTGTTCACCCCCACGCTACTGCTAATGAAACTAGTGGCGGCGCGTTTTCTCTCCATCATACTAGTATTCATTTTTTTTAGTGTATTTATGCGGTTTTCTCTCCATCGTACAAATATTGGTAAAATACCAGTTATGAGGATCATTATGTCCAGTGTGTCAAATGAAGGTGGATTAGGTTCAAGTGGAGGCAATATGTGGTGCATGTCAAAAGTATACTACTAGTCCAAACTAAACTTGATAGAGTTTGGACTTGTAGTACTTTCGATGTGCACCACATGTTGCCTCCACTTGAATCTAATCCGCTAGCACAAGCTATTTAATCATCATCATAGTAATTACCACCAACATTATTTATTTAATCACCACTAACACTAGCTAATAATAATCATCATAGTCATTACCATCAACACTAGCTATTTTATCATAATAGTAATAGTGTAGCACATCATCATCCTCAAACTCATTTCTAGCTAGCTAATCACTCCTGTTGCTCTCTCTCTTAGGTAAAATAACATAAAACATGTGTAGATCTCCTCCTTAATCAAGTTGGAGCATGCAGATGAACCTGTCTCCTAATCGTCGGTTGCGCTTCTATTTGCTGCCCCCTAGTACTTCTCTGCGCTCCCCCATCACATATTTGGTCCAGTCTTGCACTAGTAAGCATCCGTCGCTAATCTTGAATGCACTACAGTAATATGTAGGATATCTTGGCCGTAAGCTAATAATACTCATGGTACCTTTAGTCTCGATCTCATAAGGCACAACATTCATCGGGACTCCCTGTTGAAGAACATGATATGGTAACATACTTAGCAATGAAGTTTAGCTTCAAAAATAATGTATGGAAAAGATGCACTGAGGATAAATATTAAAAATCTTACCATCCTTCCTAAATACATGTGACCGTAGTTCAGTACAAACATTATTGATCGCACGTTTTTAGTACTAACATTTCTGAATGCAGGAAGAAAATTTGTCTTGACAGTATCAAGATCCGCAAGCCATGAAACATAATGACTGAGCTCCTCGCAGTTGAGTTCAGCCCCGGCACAGTATACGGTCCTGTCTATCAAGCGCTGAACATGTTTGCTTGCACCAAAATAAGCTATCAATAGAAATTAATTGTCAACTATTTTTGAATAAACAATATCAAAGACATAAATATAGTTGAGAAACTCACATTTTGGTATAACTGGAGGCGTCTGCACATCGATCCAGATGTCGGTATTACCTTCAATATCATCTTTCGGACGACTATCAAAGGTGATAACCATATCAGGCTCAAATGCATAAGTCTTGCATAGTGCTCGCCATGTTTTGCATCCAAAATAGGTGTAGTCATCTGAATTGTATAATTTTGTGTGGAAAATATAACCATGCTCGGTCTTCAAGTAAAATTTCTTTACCTCCATAGTACGACTGCAACCTATCTTATCCAATACAAAAACTCTTGCATGGCAGGGGATACGCTAGTAGAATAGTAAAAACAAATTATAAGTTGAAGCAAATGAAGCATATGGCATGCTTAATTACGAAAAAAGACTTGTCATTATGACTTATTGTATCCACTTCGAAGTTCTCGTCCAGCTTGATGCTGAAGCACCTATCATCATCTAGGAAGATTCTGTCACACAGGCCGCGCTCGTCTTTGCAGTATTTGCAAATACTGAAATCCTTTTCGTCGTCAGACATTTCCTATGTTCATCGTTAAAACATTAATTGAAAATCGATCGAAGACAACCACCAGGATACTCAACACACAAATCCGGGGCACTCGATATTTCCTACATATTCTGGCACAAGTCATGCCAAAATTCACGGAAAAATCCGGCATGACCTTTGCTAAAATAGGACATATCGAGCGCCTGAAATTTGCAGAAACGGAAATGAATCAACACTCCGGCAAAACATAGGTCACTCGGAGGTGTAACCTGAAAACATGACCGGCCACTTGGGCAAGCACATATCCTATTTGAGCAACACAAGATATACGTTTCAAAATATCTTATAGGACTCAAATTAGCATGCATTGAATAAGTAAAAGTAAATCATCTCATGCGTGTTCGTACATCGTCGGATATTATCACTAATACATCCCGAATAGTGTCATACATATAACATCACTAATACAACTAAAAACCTAGCACACGACGGGTATCGGCGCGGGGGGTGGACACCCACAGAGAAGGAACCATCACGGGATCATAGCTCCAGTGAGATCCCTAGAGAACCTGCCAGGTATTGGAGAACCTCTGCTCCAACGCAAACAAGTAGCGACGGATGTGCGCGTCCTCCTCACTGACACAGTGACGTACCACCTCCGCGGGGTCCTCGAGCCTCTGGACCGTCACTGGCCCACGCGACCGCCACCAAAGAAGGTTCGGGTCAACGACAGGCTGGCTCCTCACCAACCTGCGCCCCCCGGTAGGTAGCGCCTCCCAGTACCACCCCGACAGAGCCCAGTCCCGGACATGGCCCATCTGTTCAAGCAGGTGTCGTCCTCCACCGACTCGACGACGAGGATGCGGGATAGGCATCATCCAGGTCGATGCGGGAAAAATTGCTTTAACTAAAAAATAGCAACAAGTTCTTACTAACATGTCCTATTAATTCAATTAGTTCTTACTGAAAATAAACTTACTATAAATAAAAATAAACTAGTACCTAGCTAACTAGTACCTAGTTCTTACTAACTAATTAGTACCTAGGAACTACTGCTAAGGGTTCATACTAACTAACTAACTAACACTAAAAATAGCCTAGGGTTCATACTAACTAGCACTAAATAGCTAGGGTTCATACTAAGCAAACAAGAGGGATCGGAAGGGGAGAGTGCTTACAGAGGGCGGGGAGAGAGATGGGGTCAGGGGAGACGGCAGCACCGAGGCACGGTCGGGCGGGGTCGGGG
>NC_041387.1:630547504-630551851 GCF_002162155.2 Triticum dicoccoides
AGACGGCCGTGAGGCGGGGTCGGGGGATTCGGCGGCGAGACGGCGGCGAGGCGGAGGCGACGAGGGGGAGAAGAGAGAGTGGGGAATTGGGGGAGGAAGCAGAGGAGAGGGAATCAGGCCGCGCAGGGGGTTAGGTGAGAATGGCTTTAACAATAGCGTGGGAAGGGAAAACGCGCTGCTGCTAAAATCCGTAGTAGTAGTGCCGTTTCTAGAAGGGCGCTACTACTATATCTGGCACATCGGGAACGGTGTGGCAATTATAGTAGTAGCGCGTTCTGTTCCTGCCGCGCTACTGCTAAGGGGGTAACAGTAGCGCGCTTTTGGCAGACGCGCTACTGCTAATTAGCAGTAGCGCCTCATTTTAACATGGGCTACTAGTAAGATTCTGTGTATAAGGTTTTCCCTAGTAGTGATATATAGCCTCGACACAAAATCCAACCGTTACACACTTTTGACCCATCTCGGTGGCACCGACTAGTAAACTCGATAGCACCGATCTGTACAAATGTATGAACTTCTGCGTTCTATTCGACTCAGATAGCGGATGGGAAGCCGCCCCTTACTGGGAAGAGTTGCCTCCTTGCCTTTAAGGTGTTTCATGCTGGTCACCATGTGGTACCTACTCCCTACTATCACATATGTTTGTGCTTCTAGAAACTATGTGCAACATTTACATGGCCGGTTTGTTGCCACCTAGCCTTCTATGAGCACTGACACTGGCAGCGGGAAACCGATGGGAGGAGTGGCAGGAAACTTAGCGTGTTTGGATATATATAACACCATTAATATGAAAAACTTAGTAAAGAAGGAAGCGTGAGCTAGCACGATGCATGCGCACAGTGCTTACCCACGGGTGACCAGGACCGATTTAAATATTCAGGGTTCGTTTGGCCTTTTTATACATTATAATTAAGTTTTATAAGCATTAATTTAATGTGCATAATACAAATTAGTACATCAAAATGGCTACAAAAATCATACATGTGTCCTTGGATGCATGCTTAGGACCCATCCAAAGAATGAGAATGAATTAAACCGTCTTGGCATTTGGCACGGCCTCGGACATTGAGATTCTCAGTTTTTAAATCCCCGTAAATCAAAAACTCACCAAAAAATCGTGAAATTTGGCATGATGTCATGACATGGCACATATATGTCGTGGAAAAAATTGTCCATTTTGGGGCAAGTTTTATTACAAACCGGAGCTTCTCTCAAGAAGCCTTGTGGTTCCGATAGGGAAATGTGTCCCTCTTGTGGGCGAAATGATAATCGCTGCCTCTTGTCGCCTTGTATTTTTTTATAGAAACAACATGGAACGACACGATGTCCATGCTGAAATTTAAAATTAGTCAGGGTTCGTTTGGCCTTTTTATACATTAATTGAGTTTCCTAGGCATTTAATATCCATAATTCAAATCTGAACTACAAATACATGCTCCAGTGCACCAAAATGGCTAGAAAAATCATACATGTGTCCTTGGGTGCATGTTTAGGTCCCAAGCAATTAATGTGAATGACTTACAACCGTCTCGGTGTCATGGCTCGTCCTCAAACATTGGGAATCTCGCTTTTAAATTCCTATAAACCAACCAAAAATCATGAAAGTTGGCATGGTGTCACGACATGGCACATATATGTCGTGGTAAAATATGTTATCCAATTTGGGTCAAGCTTTATTATAAACCTCTTACAAACCGGAGTCTCACGCAAGAACCCCATGGTTTTGATAGGGAAACATGTCCCCCTTGTGGGCGAAACGATAATTGATCCCTGCCTTGTATTTTCTTCTACAGGCAACATGGAACAACGGGAGATTTGTGCTGAACTTTGAAATTATTGACGGTTCGTTTGGCCTTTTTTATACATTAACTGAGTTTTTTAGGCATTTAATGTCTATAATTAAAATCCGAACTACAAATACATGCTCCATTGCACCAAAATGGCTAGAAAAAGCGTACATGTGTCCTTGGGTGCACATTTAGGTCTCATGCAATGAATAGAAATGAATTAAATCGTCTCAGCGTCCTAGCTCGGTCACAAACATTGGGAATCTCGGCTTTTAGATCTTCGTAAATTCAAAACTCACCAGAAAATCGTGAAACTTGGCATGGTGTCACGGCATGGCACATATATGTCATGGTAAAAAATTGTCCAATTTGGGCCAAACTTTATTACAAGCCTCTTGCAAACTGGAGCTTCTCACAACCCTCGTGGTTCCGTAGGGAAACGTGCCCCTCTTGTGGGCGAAACGATAATCGCTATCTCTTCTCGCCTTGTAATTTTTTCTACAGGCAACATAGAATAACATGAGTGTCGTGCTGAAATTAACTATTCAGTGTTCATTTGGCCATTTTATACATTAATTAAGTTTTCTAGGCATTTATTGTCCGTAATTCAAATTTGAACTACAAGCACATGCTCCAGTGAAGCAAAATGAGTGGAAAATCATACATGTGTCCTTGGGTGCATGTTTAGGTCTCATTGAAGGAACGAGAATGAATTACAAACGTCTCGTCATCCTGAAACATTGAGCATTTTGGTTTTAAATCCAATAAATCAAAAACTCACCCAAAAATCATGAAAGTTGGCATGGTTTCATGACATGGCACATATATGCCGTGGTAAAAAAATCGTTCAGTTTGAGATAAGACGCACACATTAATAGCCAACGAAGTCTTTTTGAAACAAATAGCTGACATGTTAATATCGTAAATGGTTGTATTATATGAACCGTGTGTGTTCATGTAACTATTTAAGTGCGGCCACGTGTCCCTCTTTTTATGGCAAAGTACTACCTCGGTCCTCATTCATTGGTCAACTTTGTATTTTATCCCAAAATTTAACCATGTAGTCAATGGCGTGCGTGCAATTGTTTGATTAGACGGGACGAGCACGAGAAGTCCGCCATGCAGGCTCTATGGGCCACGTGCGAGCAGTCCACCGTGCAGGGCTCGACGGGGCGCGTGCAACCTGTCCATGACGCAGACTCGATGGGACACGTGCGAGCATTCCGCCCCGCATGCTCACGGGAAGCGAGCTCTTTGACCTCCATCCACCAGCCACCTGCCTCGCTCACAACTTCTCCATTAATGGCGGCTGAGCGCTGTGTAACATGCGGTTAATTAAAGAACCTGGACAAAGTTTGTTTGCTTGTGATCTCATGGCCCTGCTCAACGTTAATTGCTTTGTTCATGTTTTCAACTCGTATTCTGGATCATTTAAAATGTCACATGCGGCAACGTATAATACAACGACAAATAAAATAGCAAAAGATAGTATGATGACAAATTTACAATGGCGCGGATAATAATTGTCTTACATATTTCAGATATTTAAAATGCCACATGCCACAATGCTTGGAAGACACGAGGGCAAGAGAAGAAGGAAATCGCAGACAACGATCTTGGTCACTACTTTCTCTACTCCTCGATGGATCGCCGGGCGACAAGATACTCCAGCTCTTTCTTCAATTTCTCACGACTTTGCTTGATAGCAGCCATATATTCCTCCACCTCTAGCCCGGACTCAATCCGGAGCTTCTTCAAGTCTCCCATCAATTTCTTCCAGCCGGCGGTCTCCTCCTCCTCCTCCTGCTCGGCAAGCGCCTTGAGGAGCTTTGCATTGTCACCCATGAGTTGCTCGATGAGGCCAGTCGCCTTTTCAACCGAGGCATCGCTAATCTCGAGCGGCTTCATCAAGCCATCGACCAACTCCTGCTGCTTAATTAGGCCAACGAGAATGTCGTCGTCGCTGGCCAAGGACTTCAGCACCGCTAGCTCGTCGCGATCACCGACGCGGCGAGTGCGCTTGTGAGAGCCCTCGCGTGCTGATGAGAGCTCGTTCGAGGGCTCCGTGGCGTGCCAAGACATCGCTGATGCGGCTGCCGCATGGCGGCGGGACCTCTCTAGTGCTTTCGCAGCCTTGGTCTTGGCTCCCTGGTTATATGTCGACCCGAAACTCCTCCTACCGGCCATGGAAAAGATCTGTTTTTTAGGTGATGAGGAGAGGAATTGTGAAATTATTTTCGAGTGGGTAGTTTTTATAGCCCAGTGCTAAGTGGGAACACGTTTAGGTTTAATCGGTGTGAACAAATTTACAATTACCTATTGCATGGTAATCTAGAATATGACGAGAAACAAACTCAAAATTTATTGATGGTTCTGGGCTCGAAGCCCGAAATGGTTCCCGGATGGCGTACATGGGCCCCATTCTCAGACGTGTATGTATCTGCCCACTATCACATACGGTCCAGATATCACCTCTTGTCTGATGGATGGGCCGTCGCTCCTCCCAGGCGGTGCCAGAATGTTGACCATAATTGCAATATGCAGGTGTGGTTGATCGCCA
>NC_041387.1:630552077-630561211 GCF_002162155.2 Triticum dicoccoides
CTCATCGTTGACATGCCGGCAGCGCACTCTGCTCGTGTCCGTCCACGCGTTTTGCTCACCATTTAGGAGGCCACGGCACACTCCGCTCTGGCGTCCCTGCACTCCGCTCTGCTCGCCGTTGAGGAAAATTTACAATGGCAATGGTTGATAATTGTCTTACATATTCAAGATAATTTAAAATGCCACATGCGACAATGCCCAAACACACACTTTAGCTCTTCCTATGAGAATTGCCAACATATCCGCTACTATATTGAACAAGATAGGAGACATCGGGTCCCCCTGTTTGAGACACTTGTGTGTCTAGAAATAATGACATGTATCATCATTCACTTTAATCCCTATGCTTCCTTTTTATATAAATGAATTGACCAGCTTCCTCCAGGAATCGTCAAAACCCTTCATACGTAAGGCCTGCTGGAGGAAAGGCCATTTAACCTTGTCATACGTTTTTTTTAAATCCACTTTGAAGACCACCCTGTCTAGTTTCTTTGAGTGTATCTCATGAAGTGTTTCATGTAGGACAGTCACACCCTCTAGTATGTTTCTGCCCGGCATGAAAGCCGTCTGAGTGGATTGCATCACACTATGTGCAATCCACGTTAGACTGTTAGTCCCAACTTTAGTAAAAAAATAAAACTGACAAGTCACAATGAGCACACATATCGGTCGGAACTGCTCAATGCACACTGCCTCCTCCTTCTTTGGCAACAGCATTATCGTTGCAAAGTTTGGGTGGGATAGCTGCAGATGGCCACTAAGCAAGTCGTGGAACATCAGCATAAGGTCACCCTTAATGATATGCCAATATTTCTTATAAAATTCTGCTAGGAAACCGTCTGGTCCTGATGCCTTATTATTCTTCATCTATGATATGGCTTCAAACACCTCTTTCTATGTGAATGGTGCGGAGGTATATCCCCAACCACATGCTCATCCAAAGACACAAAATTGCCTTCGGGAACACCAAATAGTTGTTTATAGTAATTAGAGATATACAATTTTAGGTTCTCGTGGCCTACAATTATATCCTCATGCTGCTCAAGCTGAATTTTTTTCTTCTTTCTATGCTTTCCATTTGCAATCATATGGAAAAAATGGGTATTGTCGCCCCCTTGGATCATTTGTCGCACTTTAGCTCTAAGTGCCCATTTAATCTCTTCTTCTCTTAGAAGCTCTCACAGTTTCTGCTCAGCCTCCGTTTTAGATGCCCGTTCGTCCACATCTAATAAGATGGATTCGACCTTTAGATCGAGTTCATTTATAAGATTAATAAGCCTCTCTTTTTTCACCTTATAGATCCCACTTCCATTTTTAGCCCAGCCCCTGAGGAACTGCCTCAAGTGTCTAATCTTATTTTGCCACTGCTCAATATTCGACCTCCCTCCTGTGGCCTTAGCCCATTCCCGGGCTACCAGCTTGATGAAGCCCTCTCTCTCAAACCATGCTAGTTTGAAAGAGAAGACGTTCTTGTTTCCCGCATGTGTCGCTTCCCCATAATCAACAAGCAGCGGGGTGTGATCGGAAATTCCTCTCTCTAGAGCTTGGACCATCACCAAAGAAAACTTTGATTCGCAATCAGTACTAGTGAGAACTCGATCCAACTTCTCGTAAGTTGGATTTGGCAATGTGTTTTCCCAAGTAAACTTTCTGTCTGAGAGTTCTATCTCCCTCAGGTCAAGACTCTTGATAATGGTATGAAACATGAATGATCATTTGCCATCAAAATTATTGTTTTTTTTTGTGTCTCTTCTCCTAATGATGTTGAAGTCACCTCCAACCTGGATAGATAATCTCTCATCCCCACAAACCCGTACAAGGTCTGCTAGGAAATCAGGCTTGAGCTTTATTTAAGCGGCTCCATATACATCAACTAGCGCCCATCAGAACCCATCAATCGGGCACACCTTGAATTTGACGGCAAAGTCCCCAAACACTACATTGACAGCCTCTAGTGTCTCGCATTTGACCCCAAGTAAGATCCTGCGGGATCTTCCTCTTGTAGGTAGACAATGCCAGTCAAAGGCAATACCACCAGATATGGTGCTAAGAAATTGTGACATGAAATTATCCCTACCTGTCTCAAGTAAGGCAATAAAGTCCAACTTATGTTCTAATGATGCCTCTACAAGGAACCTTCTTTTAGCTAAGTCTGCCAGGCCTATGCTATTTCAAAAGATTCGTTTATCTTTCAAAGTGAAATTTCTTTGTGGTCAGAATTCTAGCGCTTCTACGTACGGCGGAAGTAGGATAAATCTTCCTCTTCCAGGTACGTTTTGTCTTATCATGCACAACCTCTTAGTCCGCATAACTGAGGTGTGTTTGTGCGCTCATATCTGGATGCAGGGGGCGTATACCCATTTGAGCCCGTGTCAGCATCCTCTTCCTGTAACACACTAGAGGGTACTAGATCCTCATAGAGCCACTCTAGTGCCCCAACCGCTAGAGCATTAATGTTCGTATAATTCATTGGTTTTACCCTGCAATATTATGAATCATCTCCATGGCTCTATCGGTAATCGGCCTCCAAGTCTAGCAAGTCATTTACTGATTTAGCTACTTCTTTCCTAGTGTTACCCAGTGAAAGACCCAAGTTATTAACATTATGTATGATTTCATCATCGGAGAAATGCAAAATTGAGCAACTCGTATTGACTGACATACCTGTAGTGACCTCGATGTCACGAAGCTTGGCCGCCCGCATGGCGTGCCCCAACTGCAGGTCATCAGCAGGTTGAGCCTGAATCCGGTGACTCACCCATATGTCTCCAGACTTCCGGTCCGAGATCCCTCCGAATGCTATGACGTCATCAGTAGTAGGCCCAGTTGGGGTATGGCTGCCTGCCAGGTGCCCAATTGTACCCTCCGCCACTGAAGCAACAGGTGGCGCCCACACAGGTGACCGCATGCTCTGCTTGCGCAGACTGTGGGTGAAACCGTCTGTCCGAGCTCATTCTCGGAAGTAGAAGCCATGTCTACATGTGCATTTGTATACTGCAGATATATATTTATGAAGAAGCTCAGTACATTTCGTACTGGTTCTCAACATTACTTCAGTTCTACCACATGTGACAAGTGGTAAGCAATCCAAATAATTAAAAAAACATTACTTTAGTTCTCAGTTGTATGGGTGATAGATGGAACACAAAGAAAATGCCAATATAATCATTAACCCTTAACATGATTGGATACACACATCTAACAAGATTACTGAAATGCCAATATACAGACATACTTACACAATAATTATATGCTCATACCAAAAGATGCGGTTAATTGATTATTATTTTTCAGATATGGCTTGGCCTTCGAGCTGCGCCTTCCCCTTGGGGCCGTTCTTCCTTATGTACACCCTATACTCGTCGAAGGTCATGGGAGAGTAGAGGGACGGCAGCTCCGGCGTCAGCAACTCCGGCACCGGCTCTATCAAGAGGTCGCCTCTCGGGTTGTAGAAGAGCGCCAGGGAGATGCGCTCCTCCTTGGCGTTCACCGTCACCCGGTGCTCCACGCTCTTGTACGCTGAGTTGCTCAATATCTGCCCAATTTTTGAAGCAATTGTTTCTTAGTTTCGGAGTAGGGAAGGCGAACGACCGTTAAAAAAAATCAAATGTGCGAATACGACATATACCTGGATCTGGTCGCCAACGTTGACGATGAAAGCGTCGTCGTTGACAGGCTGCACGGTGACCCATCTGCGCGGCGGACCTGCAGGCCGCGAACGTGCTCGTCGGGTTTTGCTTCGGTACACAAGATATCTCCCTTTCAATCAAAAGGATTACATTGTTCCGATCTCTTGTTCAATGCGTGGGGAGAATAGGAATTAGAAGTTGATCATGAATTTACAAGAATACCCTTTTTTGAGTAATTTCGAAATTCGTGTAAACTTTTAAGGGGGTTGTACTATGCAACATATCTTCAGCAAAGGTTGCTTATCTTTATTTTTTGAGGATTAAAGGTTGCTTATTTGGGTTGTGTGGATCTTGCTATACTCTGGCCACGCGGGACTGTGAATGTCGAACTGAGTCAATAAAGCTCATTTTTTATCATAAAAATGAAGTCAATCCTCGGCGAAAAATCCTACCACATGTATATGTACGTTTTCTTTCTAGCTAAAAGCAGAAAATGGCATTGTGTAAACTTTTATTTGTAAGTAGTACTACTACCGAGTACATCCATCCGAAAAGGTATTATGTTAATTTCTACTTCCAGAATATGGAGTGCCATCAAGAAACAGTGACTCTGCACGTATGAAATCATATTTCTAGGTTACATCCGTCTGTTGCCATGTTTTTTGTTGGCAAGCTTGGAATAGTAGCTGTCACCTTGCTTGCCGGTCCTGACGCTATTGCACGAACGAACGTCTCGCCACTTTTCATTGCATGCGTGCGCACGCATGTGCTAGCTATAGCTACAGTAACTACTAGCCAGTCATAATCATGAAAAGAAATTTAAAAAAGGGAGTATCTAGAACTCATCTAGATGAGACATAATTTAGTCCCATTCACTTTGAAAACAAAAAAAGATACAACCCACGTCAGTATACATGCATCTTATAGCATCACATTCAATAGCTATAAAAGATGAATGTGACTAAATTATATTTTATTTAGATGAGTTCTAGCAAAACTGTTTAAAAAATATGTTGATCATAGGGAACATACTTGCAGATACCGGGATGTGGCCAGTACTTATCGGGGCTCTTGGCGTCCTCCGGCGCGAGGTGGAGGAAAAAGTAGTCTCCCCAGTCGAGGGTGGCGCCCTTCTGGACGCCGATCCGGCTGCCGTACCCCTCGTACGTCCGCGGCAGGTTGGCGTAGTGCTGCTTGGCCGGGATGGGCAGCCGGAAGAAGCCGCGCCAGGCCTCCCGCGCCGCGCGCATCAGCTCCGGCGCCACCCCGTGGTTCACCACCTGGAAGAAGCCCCAGTCCCGGCACGCCGCGGCAACGGCGTCGGTGGCCAAGCTGTCGGTGCGGCCAGCGAGGAGGCAGGCGAGGTCGATGACCGAAATGCTCATGTCGGAGGGCTCGTGGAGGACGTGGTCTGGGCGGTCGCGCGGTTGCTTGACGTAGCAGCCCGGGATGGCGGCCACGTCGCTCTCTGCGACCGCCTGCACGCGGACGACGGCCTCCGGCCACTCTTGCATGCTGTCCGCCATTGCGCTGCGCGCCTAGCTATCTATGTATATGGACAAGTAGAGGAGTAAGTAAAAGTCGCTATACAGAACAAGGCAACTATAGCCATTAAACACCTTGGCGCACACGAACTCACCAAGGGCGCGAGCCACGTACAGCCGCACAACGGAGCCAAGAACTGAGGTTGAGTCTTGGCTGTGGAGGATGTGCATGCGCCTCCGCTGTTTAACTCGTGGCTTGGCCGGTGCTCGGCGGGGGTATACATAGAGTACGTGCAAACTCCCTCGGATTGTGTTCAACGTGGACAAATTGCTGCTGGTCTGGTTGGCCGACCGACCTCGGAGCGCACATGCAGCTGAGTCAGACCGACGGTGACTAAATCCGGAGAAATGGGGATTCGTCGCCGTCGAAATGGGGCCCGCCTAGCTTGCACATGGTCGCGGCCGGACGGGAGGACGATAACTTAAAATAGAGAGAGCTCATGGGTCCCTAATGATGGCATTTCCTCAGCCAGATTTAAATTCTAAACTTGACATGGCCAATACCATTTTATTTTTGATTTATTTCAGGATTTAATGAACTTATTCTTTCATTGTTCAGCGAAGTGCCCGTCAACAGCGAGGCACACTTCATCAAATCTCAAGACATGTTGTTCCAGTCTCTCAGAAGTGTATGGGTTGCTATATTCACCCATGGTAAGCCCGATGGGTAACCCGATTAGTCATGGATAAGGTATGATCATCATGTTCTCTCCATGGGCCAGCCGATGGGTCATCCAACTAATATTAGTGATTAAAATACTATATTGTGTGTGGACGTTTTGGTGAAGATACTTGCTAATTATAATTTATTTAGAATAACTCAACGCTAGGGTCTTAGCACGACGACTTTCCGACTGTCTACTACAACAAGTTGGGTCCGACTCCGGCGATGGAGGGGTGATGATGGCGACGTGCCTTCGGCTCGCTTCGGTGCTTGTATTTGTCATTAGATGGTCTATCAATCTGAATGTAATTTTTATTTCTGATATTCGTTGTACTGTCATGGTTGAAGATGAATAGATTGAAAGTTTTCTGAAAAAAAAGCAAAAACTCAGACGCTGCTAGTAGCTATGCTTGTAACACGGCAGCAGAGAGCTGTTCTCTACGGATGGTAGGTTGTCAACCAACGCACGACTAGTACGCCAAGAGCCCAAATCAGCTCGGCCCTGAATCATTTCTCTCGTGCACACAACACACATATATGTATGATGGGCCAAGTTCTCAAAACAAATGATGGGCCTAAGAGCATCTCCAGCTGCGTCCCCAACAGGCCTTTACCGGATGAATTTTTAGCGTCGATGGCCGAAAATCGGTCCAGTCGCGTCCCCAGGATCTTGTTTAGCGCCGGTTTGGGCGAAATTCATAGCCGGCGATCCCGCCCTAAATCCAAGCGACCGGGTGTCCCCTGGGCGTGGCAGAAAAAGGAAGCCCTTTTCCAGCCGTTTCCTTCCGCTTCCCTCCCTCGGCTTCCCTCTCTTCTCCATTCCTCCCGCCAAACCCCCGACTCCTCCCAGCCCGCGTACGCCGACGACCCCGCCGGAGGTTGAGCTCGGCGTTTGATCGCCGTTTGATGCATTCCTTCCGCGCGCCCTTCCTTTTTTGTACGCCGAACTACCGCGTATCCTTTCATTTGATCGCCAAACTGTGGCACTGGATCGCCAAACTATTGCGATGATCACCGAATTGTGGCTTTTTTGAGCGGGAACGATCGATTTTGAATATGTGGCGTCTTGGGGGCGGCACCTGGGGACGTGGCTGGGAAGAAACGAACCCCAGGGACCAATCTAACGCCGATTCGCCCCCACGCTGCTCTTTTTTGGCGCCCTGGGGGACCGAACGGCTGAAGATGCTCTAAGCATTGTTCAGCCATTATCAGCCCATGGTAGATATGCAGCCGCACGAGGCAGTGGCAAGGTTGTTTTAGTACCACCTCGACTAGCTGACGAGAAGTGTAGCTTCGACAACACTATAAAGGTAGCAGGTGGACGACCAGTTACCTTACGCTTGCCCATATAAATGCAGTACTGTACGCGAGCTTGCTCCGCCGCTATAAAAATAGTATTGTAAGTGAAAACTAAAACTAATGATATTTTTAGTCATGCCCGATGGGTGCCCGATTAGGTCGGGTAACCCGATGGGTTCGGACATGGGTCTGCTTTGAGACCCATGGGTAGGGTTGCGGGCGCAAGCTTGACCCGTTAAAGGGTTCGGGTGTGGGTCTGTTTGATGTTGACCGGGCCAAACCTGACCTGATTGCCAGGTTGACTGATAGTAATAGTGTGTACATGTTGACCCGGCCAAACCCGACCTGATTGCCAGGTTGACTGATAGTAATAGTGTGTACATCCGTGTGATCATAAGAAATGTTCAAGAGTGTCTGCGTCTATTCTGTGTTTCACAAAAAAACACACATAGAAATAGGAAAAAAAATTAGGATTGTAATATAAAATTCATTGAAATCTCACATGATTTTGTTTATTTGGTTGGATCATCATAGAAAAAACAAGACATTCTTTTCGAAAGAGTGGATAACAAATTTTCTATGTACGATATATAGTACAATTGAACTTTCTGAAATCCTATATACTTAAGAGATTCATCCCTATAACACCCTGGAATTTGGACCTTTTGCTTTTTTTATATTCCCTTGGATTTCATTCGGTTTTTCCTTCGATCTTATTTGAACTAGCTCTGTTGGACTTGCATTTTCTGAAACCTGACAGGAACCACTTACATTTGAGTCACTCACCTTTAACACTTCAACATTCTAACCCTAGCTCATTTCCCGAACTCCTTTAAGTATATTCCTTTTTTAATAAAAGAATGCGTGCCTTTGGGCACTTGGGTTATGAAGTAACCCCCTCTTCTGTTATCCTGAAAATTACCGATAAATTCCTTTAGGGCGTGTTTGGTTACCCGCATCGAGCCCAACCAGGTCCGTGCGGGAAGGGAGACGCCTGCTTGGTTGCCTGGTTTTCCTGTTGGGCCTGCACCGCACGCTTCTCAAAGCAGCCCAGAGCCTGGCTCGCTGGAAACGCCCGGATCGGCAGTTTCTCGCGAGCCAGGCTGAGTGCGGCGCGAGGTCGCACGAGCGGGAGCGAGGCGAGGGCGAGGGGGGATGACGGAAGATGGAAATCTGGCACGTCGTCCCGACGCCAAATTAGCCTCACCCCCTTTCACTCGCTCACCCATAGCCAATGCCTCCCTTTCTTCCCTGCTGCCTCACCACCGGCGGCGACTGCGATTTCAGATCTGCGCTATAGTCGGCGGCGGCGGTGGAAGAGGCGACGGCGTTTGCGGCGGATCTGGTGCTCCCCTTACTGTTGGCCACCGTCTGGTCGACCTAGTCTGTGCCATGGTTCCCCCTACGCTGTCCTCGTCTCCGATGCCGGTAAGCAACACCCCCTCCCCTTTGTTCGCTCAGTGGTTAGGTCGTTAACACTATTAGGGAAAACCTTATACACAGAATCTTAGCAGTAGCACTGGTCAAATATGGGCGCTACTACTACTTAGTAGTAGCATGTTTAAATAAACTGCGCTACTGCTACTACTTTAGCAGTAGCGCGTGCTATGACAACGCGCTACTGCTATGTTTGTACTGGGCGCAGATGGCTAGCCCACTTAGCAGTAGCGAGTATCTCTGGCCAGCGCTACTGCTACGTCCCATAGCAGTAGCGCGTGCTAGAAAAACGCGCTACTACTAAATTACCTTATCCTACACACGCCCGACCCTCTCACTCACTCTCCCTCTCACTCTCACTCTCGCCCGCTTCGGTTCCGTCGTCCGCCGCCGCCGCGCTGATCCTCTCCACCGAGGTACTCCCTCCATCCCGCCTCCTTCCTCCTCCCTCCTCCCCTCCCTCCGGCCGCCCTCCTCCCAGCGTCCCTTCCTCCTCCTCCTCCGGCGGCACCCTCCATCCTCCTCCTCTAGCCGCCCCCTCCCTCTCCTCCTCCCGCCCCC
>NC_041387.1:630561799-630568087 GCF_002162155.2 Triticum dicoccoides
CCTCCTCCGATCCCACCGGCCTCCTCCCCCTCCTCCTCTCTCCTTCCTCCTCCCTTCCCCTCCTCCCTCCATCTCTTTTTTTCCTGTTTTTAGTAAGTGTTTAAAATATTTAGTAAGTAAATGAATAAAACTAGTTGAACTAGTTTATTTTTAGTAAAAACTAGTTGAATTAATATAACTAATGTATTTTTGTAAGAAAATTAATATAACTAGTTGAACTAGTTTATTTTTAGAAAGATATAGTTTATTTTTATTTATAGTAAGTTTATTTTTAGTAAGAACTAGTTGAATTAATAGAACTAGTTGAACATGTCACATTTGTTGTTATTTTTTTAGTTTAAGCAATTATTCCCGCATCGACCCTGTCACCGACCAACGCTACATTTAGAGTACTGGCCAGCGCTACTTTTTTTAGTTTAAGTAATAGGGTATTTGTTTTTGCAGAAATCTAGGAGCCCCTCCATCATCCCAGTCGTCGTCCTCGTCACCGACCCCCTCCGACCTCGAGGTGAGACCAGACAAATCTCCATGTCAATATGAGTCCTATAAGATATGATGTAGATAAAAACATGTCAAATAGGATATGTGTTTGCCCAAGTGGCCGGTAATGTTTGCAGGTTACACCTCCGAGTGGCCTATGTTTTGCCGGAGTGTTGATTAATTTCCGTTCAGGCAAATTTCAGGCGCTCGATATGTCCTTTTTTAGCAAAGGTCATGCCGGAATTTTCCGTGAATTTTGGCATGACTTGTGCTAGAATATGTAGGAAATATCGAGTGGCCTGGATTTTCTAGAAAGATAATTAGACAATATTTCGGGTTGACTTTAAGTCTGTCGAGGCCGAAGAATCCTGATTGTTGTTGCGGGGCTCATTTCTCCTTCTTCTCCTTGTGCTAGACCTTTGTTATGCACTAGGGGGAGGAGGAGTAACGACCATCACCGACGGTCGAAAAATCAGTGAGGGAGTGTGTTCACCATATATGAGAGAACGAAAAAGAATGTCGACTGTTGTCGTGGGGGTCGCTTCTCCTTCATTCTCGTGTGCTAGACATTTTGGTTTAATGCACTCGGGGACGAAGGAAGGAGCAACCATCACCAACGGTCGAATATATACACCACGTGAGCTGAGAGTTTTTTAAAAAAAACTCGACGGACCGATAGTCAACCTGTGCTGAATAATAATGATCTAATTTAGTTTTTGTAGTACATATATTTAATTGTGCAAGTTTAATCTTTGAATTATGAACATAGGAAATGTCGTCGGACGAAGAAGGTCCCGGGGAGTGCTCCTGGTGCGGGGACAACCGGGGTTTCTGCGACAGGCCTCACCTGGATGAAGGTCGGTGCTTCAGCATTAAGCTCAAGGAGGCCTTCGATTGTGATACGGTAAGCTACAACGCGAAGTGTTTTTTTCGTAATTAAGCTCGACTTCTACTACTTCAACGTGTAATTTTCGTGTTTTACAATTCTACTAGTTTATCCCATGCCATGCAAGACGCTATGTCTTGGAGAGGATGGGTTTTGGGGATCACGAGAGGAATGAAACAAAGAAAATTAACCTAAGGACCCATCATGGTATGGATTTTGAGGTAAATCTATACAATTTTGAGAGTATATCCCATTTTGGTTGCCCGGGTTGGGAAGCACTTTGCAAGATGTATGATTTTCAAGAGGGTATGTTTGTCACCATGGATCTTGGTGATCCTGACATCGACCAAGACAATTTGGACATTTGGGCTCTTGTTGATACGCTTCCAATTCTACCGCTATGTGAGTTCCTCAAACATAGTTATTAAGTAATTTATATTGTTTATTTCAAAATAATTGACAGCTTATTTCCATTGATAGCTTATTTTTCATTTTCAAAGAGTGTGCGGAAGATGGTAGACAGAACCAATTACACCGATGTCTCTGAGTTAACTTATCAAGAGAAAAATCATTTGGTCGCCTATTGTACTGAAATTGAGAATTACAATGCCTTTTATCGAACTCCTACAAATTATGGCGAATACGTGCCACTAGTGTACGTGTTGAACTACGATAAGTTCCATGGAGATATGCTGGTAAGATTTTTTTTCTATTACGACGCCCATGCATCTTGTGCATATTTCTAAAACTGAACTACATTGCTAACTACGAAGTTATTACTATGGTTTTCAACAGAAAATCCCGATGGATTGTGTGCCTCATTTGATGTATTAGAATGGTCGCCTTGATGTTTTGAACATACAGCCAGGTCGTCCTACGAATCTCACCTATGCATACCGGATTTCTAAAAACGGTGAGCACATGATAATCAAAGAATGGAAGAAATGTATGGACAGTCGTAAGGAGGTTCTTGGAAGGAACATTGTGCGAAAGGCAAGAATTGGAGACAGGATAATCTCCATTCTCCATAATGGAGAGTCAGGGGCTATCTTGTTTTATGCTATTTTACCTAAGATATTATAGTAGGTCCTAAGAGAATGTAGTAGGTCCTATGAGGTACAATATGTTTATGAGAGTTGATGATGATGAGTAGTTGTGATTATGTCTAGTGACCAACTTGTATGTGATGTCTCATTGATGAAAACGATGATCATGAGGAGGTATTATATGACAATGATGTATTATGATGATAAGTTGTTAATGATATGATGATGATGATATTTATTATATCATTGGGTGAAAGAACCACAGATAGTTTCAAGTGGATGTCCATCCACTTGAAACTAGTCCACGGTTCTTTCTCCCACTGATGTAATAACTCATTATGATGTAAAATCATTCTCTAAATTGTTGCGGTATAAAAACTTGTATAAAGGTGTATGAATACAACATGAAATAAAAAAAGGAATAATAGTAGTAGCACGTGCTACAAGAAGAGGTACTACTAATTACCAGTAGCGCTTGTTGTGGAAAGCGCTGCTACTAAGTCGATATAGCAGTAGCGTGGTCCAACCCACACTACTGCTAACCTTTAGCTGTAGTGCCTTACTAGTAGCACGGTACCCCGCGCTACTGATGTGCTTTAAACACGCACTACTACTAGGGTTTTCCCTAATAGTGTAAGCTAGGTGCAGGATCGATTTCCCACTGAACGAACCGGTGTGATTTAGGAGCCGGTGTTAGTGTTATGCGTCTTTCCTTGTACCGTAAACTTGAATTAAATAAGTTGACACCTATTGAGATATTTTTGCAAATGGCTATCAAATCAAATGGTATACCTGTCGGAATTTGTGAGGACGTGCCTGTTGTTGTTGCGAATGTAACTATCTTAACAGACTTTGTCATTCTTGATATTCCTGAGGACGACAGTATGTCGATTATCCTTTTTAAATACTGCAGGTCCTGTTATTGATTGCAACAAAGGCAATGTTACCTTTCATGTTAATGGAAATGATCACATGGTACATTTTCCGAGGAAACAACCTCAAGTTCATAGCAAAAATTCTACTGGGAAAATTCCATCAATTATATTTGGAGGTTTTGAATTTCCTCTTCCTACTGCAAAGAAAAAGTATGATATTCTTATTATTGGGGATTTTCATAACCCCGTTGAGGTAATCTAGTGTCACTTGGAAATTTCTCCGGTTTTATGTGATTCGGAATGAGTTTGTTAACAAGACTTGATCAACCTTGTTAGTAGATTCCTTTTGATGATCATGAGAAGGAAGAAACTAGAAGTCACAACCTTCTGTACCCTCTCTTTACTTTCTGTTACTTAGAATAAAAAAATTTATTATAGTTTATCTGTCTGTTTTCTGAATTATCCATGCAATAAAAAATATCCCGAAAATAAAAGTGCTCCAAATGCCCTGCAAATTTAGTATGATTTTTATGGAATATTTTAGGATTTGAGGCACTGAGAACACTGGAGGGTGGTCAAGCACGTGGCCACGAGGGTGGAGGGCGCGCCCCCTCCCTTGGGTGCGTCCCCTATCTCGTGGGCCCAAGGTGGACCCCTCCACTTATTCCTGCATCCACACACTCCATCTTCCCACCAAAAAAATACCCATCCAGCTCAAGCACGAGTTCTAGCTCATTTTGCTGTGATTTTCGATCTCCTTGCTCAAAGCTCCATTCGCAAAACTGCTTTGGGAGATTGTTGCTTGGTATGTGATTCCTCCATTGGTCCAATTAGTTTTTGTTCTAGTGCTTTATTCATTGCAAATTCTTGCTGCCTAGGTGACCCTGTTCTTGAGCTTGCATGTGAAATTTATGAGGTCCCAAGTAATTCTAATGCATGATATAGGCTCTAGGCACTTGTAGGAGTAGTTGCTATCAATCTTGTTCGGTTTGATTTACTTTTATTTTCAAGTTACTAAAAAATTCAGAATTATTGCAGAAAAAGAAATATGTTCAGGAAAATGTACCAAGGTGATTCTTCAAGGAAGAAAGGACCCCAGCTCACGATACGTGAGCTCGACGAAAAATTACTAAGGGAAGTTGATGTGCGGCCTTGTGAATGGCCGTCACAGCCGTTTATGGTTGCAGCGGGTATCAAGGATGAATTTGATGCATATGTGCGTAATGCCGACCTTGAGGTATTCATGCAAGATAAGTGCATGCAGTACCAATATTTAACTGTTTCATTTGTGAGAAGATTTAAATTTACATCCTCGCGCAATTCTCAAAGTGTCCTGTTTGATATCTATGATAAATCATATACCATGGACCTAGAAGATTTTACTACTGCTTGCAAACTCCCGCAGTGGGGAAGTATTAATGAACTTGGTCAATCTGAATATAAAGACTTTCTTGCTAGTATCACTGTGGGAGAATCTAGGGACATAACACAAGCTACCATAGGGAGCATTCATTTTCCTTCTATACATTATTTTGCTCTCTTCATTGGTAGATACATTAATGGTAAAGATGAAGCATGTCACATGTGTGTCCCTGATCTTTGTGTTCTCAAGAGTGCTGTATTAGGTGATAAACAATACAACTTGGGGGCAATTGTTGCACGTAGGTTGCATCATAATGGTTTAGCTGGAAACTTTTTTAGAGGAATTTATGCAACCCATGTGGCTAATTATCTTGAGATACCTATACATGAAAATGATACAGAATTGCTTCCCGCTTATTTAGATCATAATGCTATGGTTAGTCATCAATTCCTTGAGAGGAATGAAAAATTCCTCCAATATCGACTAATCTTTGACAGACGCCGTGTTGTCCATATTACTCTCCCTGCTCCTATCCTTTTTGATTATCAGGCAAAAAAAAGATATGTTGTCACCAGGGAGGAAGCAAATGAATATGAGAGGAGGGCGGAAGCAGCCCGCCGTCAGGCTGCAGCCGAGGAGGCAATGGATGCTGCATCTCTGTACGACCCCAGTTACAACTACGGATATTAGTTAGGCTATCCATGGCCATAGACCAACTTAGGCCAAAAGTCTAAGCTTGGGGGAGTACGTATTTCTCACCGACTTTACGTTCAGGTTCACGCACTATTCGAGTTGTCGGTGCTCATAATCTTTCATTGTATTATCCATGCTAGTTAATCTTTTTTTCTAGCTTTCTTCTTGTGTGTTTGATAAACTTTAAGAACAACCAAAAAAATAGTTAGTTTAATTTCCATGCCTGTAGCAATAAACTAAAAGAAAAACCAAAAAGATTTCCCGTTCTTCTTTTTACTTGTTGGGAGCTTTCTCGTGTAAATAGTTTTATTTTATTTTCTTTTCTTTTGGGGGTTGAGAGTAGAAGACTATATTGAAAATGTTTAGCGGCTCTCACTACAGGAATCAGCTACTTTGCCATCCGCCGGGGCGGACGACAAAGGCAGGACAGCGGATGGCAAAGGCCTTTGCCGTCTGCCACGGACGGCAACAGGCTCCGGCAAAGTAAGGATCAACAAAGAGCTACTTTGCCGTCTGCTTCCGGAGGCTGACGGCAAAGGGTCCTTTGCCATAAGCAGCGGACGGCAAAGAAAGCTGAAGGCAATAAATACGCTGTTAGTTTGTTAAATGGCTAACGGCAGCCTTTGCCGTCAGCTGCTGACGGCAAAAATTGTCTGGCCTTTGTCGTCCGCCTGGTGACGTCAGCTGGACGTCACTGCCCACCTATTCTTTGTCATCCGCCACTGTAGGCAAATGTGGTGGTCCTTTGCCGTCTGCCACTGTAGGCAAACTGGCTAAGTGGGTCAGCTCCCAGGGAGCACAGGTGGCCACCACGTGTCTTCTTTGCCGTCCGCGGCGGACGGCAAAGGGTCCTTTGCCATCAGCGGCGGACGGCAAAGATCATGCATTGCCTCTTTTTTCTGTTTTTTTAAATCCAACAATTTTCACAGCAAATATATATGACAT
>NC_041387.1:630568525-630572736 GCF_002162155.2 Triticum dicoccoides
CAGGGCTATTTAACAGCAAACATATGACATATCCATCACATAAGTTTCATCGTACATACATATATAGTTCCATCCATTCATACATAGTAAGTTGCACATACACATAAGTTGCAACCATTAGGAAGTTGCACATACATATTACAATGCAAAGTTTCATCAAGATAGCAAGTTCCATCGTAGCAAGCTAGAAGAATACTAGGAGAGAATGAAATAAAAAACAAGCACTCCATCATAGCAAGCTAGCTCCCCAGAAGTGAATGAAATCTGCAAAATGGCAAATAAGAAAGTTAGGAAAAGGTGACTAGAAGAAGAAGCACTCCATCGTTTGTGAGGTAACTTAGGTGAAATAGATCGTTTATGAGCTAACTTAGGTAAAATGCATCATTTTAGAGCTAACGTAGGTAAGATAGGTCAGTTTGGAGCTAACGTAGGTAAAATGGGTCATTTTGGAGCTATCGTAGGTAAAATGGGTCACTTTAGAGCTAACGTAGGTAAAATGGATCATTTTGGAGATAATCTAGGTAAAATGGGTCATTTTAAAGCTAACTTGGGTAAAATGGGTCATTTATGAGCTAACTAAGGTAAAATGGGTCATTTTAGAGCTAACTTAGGTAAAATGGATCGTTTATGAGCTAACTAAGCTAATTATGCCATTTTTACATAAGTAAGTTAAGTACATGCCATTATTGAGCAAACCTAGTTAACTAAGCATATTACAACTAACTTAGGTCATTTTGGAGGAAACAAAGCTAAGTTTAGATCGTTTTAGAGCTAACTTAGGTAAAATGGCTGGTTTTGGAGGTCAGTAAGCTTATTAAGTCATTTTGGAGGAAAAGAAGCTAACTCTAGGTCATTAAGGTAAGCATATTTGAGGAAATAAAGCTAAGTCTAGGTCTTTATGCATTTGTTAAGCAAAAAACTAAAGAAACTTACCGTGATCATGGAGGTGTAGGAGCGGGATGGCTCGTGCCAGTAGCTGGAGAAGGACCGTGTGATGCTTGTCTGGAGTTACGCTGCACCAAAGATCATTTCAATGTTTCATTAGCATGATGACACTCAAATGTTAAGACTAGCAAGTAACGTCCATTAAAATTAAACTCACAGTGGTCTCAGGAGCAATCTCTGGATCAATGGCTATGGAGCCACGGGACCTCCCGCCACCAGATATCATCACCTGCTCTGGATCAATGGGACCCTGGCTAGGGTTAAAGTCCTCCCCTTTCCCCGCCTTCCCCTTGACTTTCTTGTAAGAGGAAGTGTGGGCCATGGCATACAGGTCGTACCCCTCTAGCATCTTATCCGTCTTATTGTAGCATGCCTGAAAGAGAGAAACAAAGTAAATTAGTAATTAAAGGGCTCAAGCTAGCATGATGAATGAATTGCATGAATCATGACGCAAACCACATACCCAGTTCCGCCCGAACTGATATAAGCTGGAGCTGCCTTAATGGTGTGGCACACCTTCAATTTGGGCATGTTTGTCCTTGGCCTCAGTCGGCTCCCCTTCCATCTTTCAACACCTGCCATGACAAAGAGTAAACGAAATTAGTACAACATAAAAAAATACCGACATGAATAATAATATGCATATCACTTAAGTGTATCATCATCAAGTACAACATAAAAAAAATTGAATACCTGACACTACTAATAATCTCGATCAGTATCATCAATTAATGCATAATCATCATCATCACTATAATCAATGACGGGCTCATAGGGTTCAGTGGCATCAACATGTGGAAGGCCACCTTGACGTAATCGGTCAAGCATTGACAAGTCATCCGCAGCAGTAACCTTTTTTTGTTCCGGCTCTTCTTGTTCCTCCTCTGTGGTGATGTCGGATTCACTGTCACTGTCTACTTCAATGTCTTGGGGTGAAGTATAGCGGTTCTTGAAACGCTTTTTGGAAAGACGTGTCTCTTGGAAGAATTCTCCTTCATATGTGTCTGGGTTAATGTGAGGTTCATAATCCTCTTCCTTTGGGGGAGATAGTCTAGCACGTGGCGGCACTTCATAAACGACATCCCAACCTTTCTGATTTTGATTAGTTTGGCAGGCCCACAGTAGATAGAATACTTGCGTCGCCTGTTGAGCCGTAATATAGACATCAGGAACATCTAAATGGGTGCTTTGGTTGATTTCAACTAGCCCTATATGTTCATGAGTCCTTCTAGTCTCCTTCAGCTGAAACCAATAACATTTGAAGACTACGACATTCGGTGGGTTTTCACCATAGAATAGAAGTTCATAAATTTCTTTAACTCTCCCATAATACTCGGTACCTCCTTCGCCGATAGCAGATACACAACAATTTGTAGACTTTCGGTCAGCCATAGATAGCTCTTTGCCATAGGTACGAAAGCGATACCCGTTGATGTCGTATTTGTCAAATGAACGGACCTTATAGTCAAAACCGGCGTCCATAGACTCTGAATTAGCCTACGAGTTTAATACAAAAGGATTGTTGCATTACACACAAATTAGCGAATGAAATGAAATTGTCTAATAGAAATTACCGTTTGTCTGAACCAAGAGATGAAACCGGGATAGCCGCCTCCTTGCTTTGCGAGAATCTCATACTCTTCGACGGAATCCTTTTGGATCACCGCTCCATACGAGAATATGGCAATGTATCGACTGTATGAAATATCCAGGAATAAGAGCAATTCAAAGGAAATAGAAGTTGCGAAACAATGTACCGAGAACTTACTCGATGTACAGCCGCACTTCTATCAGGTTGTTGAAGATATACAACGAAATGGTCTGCCATTCTTCGTTATCCAAAGATACTGGATTTGAAACACTGGCTGGTGCGAGATTCCCTTTGAATAGGATGAGGTTGGATCCACCCTTCTTAGGGTCGTCAGCATTGTACCGAGGCTTCGGATTATGCAAATGACGATTTTTGGCTTCATAGTGTGCTGTCATGAAGTTTGCCGCCTCCTCAGTGATGAATGCCTCAGCCATCGATGTTTCAATTCTACGTTTATTTTTACATTTTTCTCGAAGCGTCTTCTGCATCCTCTCAGTTGGGTAGCACCAACAATTTTGCACGCCCCCCCCCCCCAATCTTGCCTCACTCGGGAGATGCAAAATCAAGTGCTGCATTGGATTAAAGAAGCCCGGTGGAAATATCTTCTCTAACTTGTAGATCAACTCCGGCGCCAACTCTTCCATTTCTTCTAGCACGCCAGGCGATAGTTCTTTCGCACAAAGAACACGGAAGAAATAGCTGAGTTCTGCCAGTACTAGCCATTCATCCTTAGGGATGAAGCCACGCAACATCACCGGCATTACCCGCTCAATCCATATATGCCAATCATGACTCTTGAGACCAAATATCTTCAATTTATCAAGACTTGCTCCCCTCTTTAGATTCGCTGCATACCCATCGAGGAACATCAACTGCACTTTCACCCACAAGATAATTTCCCTCATAGATGGCCTTCCAAGATTGAACCATGCCTTCGGCTTCGTCCAGTTCTGCTTTCCTTTCGGTTCTTTCATGTTTTGTAATGGCCTATCACATAGCGCCTCCAGATCGACTCTAGCCTTAGTATTATCCTTTGACTTCCCATCTATGCCAAACAATGTACCAAAAAGTGCCTCGGCGATATTCTTCTCAGTGTGCATCATGTTGATGTTGTGTGGGCAAAGGAGGTCTTTAAAGTAAGGCAGATCCCATAAGCATGTCCTGTGAGTCCAGGCGTGCTCAGAATTATACCCCTTGAAGTTCCCCGGACGCTTTGGATCTGGCTCGAGAGCGTTTAACTGATCCAGGGTCTGTTGGCCTGTCAACGCAGGTGGTGGAGAGTTTTTGACAACTCTACCTCTGATGAAGTTCCTCTTGTCTTTCCTGAACTTATGGCGAGGGTCCAGGAACTGTCTATGCATGTCGAAGCAAGAAAACTTGCGACCGGCCTAAAGCCAACGAAACTCAAGAGCTCCCTTGCATGTGGGACACGGGAACCTTCCATGCACACACCAGCCAACGAATAGCGCATACGCCGGCAAGTCATGCGTCGAGTACATGTACTAGACACGCATTATGATGTTCCGTTTGCTATAGGCGTCGTATGTCTTGAACCAATTATCCCAGGCTTCTTGCAATTCGTCCTTAAGCGGCTGCATGTACACATTCATATTTTCCCCGGATAGTTGGGCCCTGGAATTATCAACGTCAGGAAAATGTTCTTTCTTTGCATAAT
>NC_041387.1:630573259-630575201 GCF_002162155.2 Triticum dicoccoides
GGGGGGGGATTGAGTGGAAAGACAAATACGGGCCAACAACTGTATTGGGCTGCCATCATACCAAACACACTGAACCCATCCGTGCTGACGCCGACTTGAGGATGCCTTGGATCTGTTGCTTTGTTAGCATGTAATTCATCAAACTTTTTCCACGCAACACCATCCGATGTGTGTACCATCATCAGATTCCCATCATCATCTAGTTCAGTTCTTTTGCCTATTTTGTGGCATGTCATCTGTCTGGCCGTCTCTTTGACCATGAAAAGACGTTGAAGTCTTGGTACGATTGGCATATACCGAAGAACACTAACGAGGATTTTGGTCTGTGTCTTCTCACCCATACCGTTGTCTACCACAACATACCTGGAAGACTTGCAAATGGGACAATAGTTCAAGTCCGCATAGTCAAGCCTAAATAAGGCACATCCTTTCTCACAGGCATGTATCTTCTCATAGGGCATCTTCAGTGCACGGAGGATTTTGTCCGACTGGTACAGGTTTGCAGGCATTGCATGGCCTTTGGGTAGAAAGTGTCTAAATACTGTCATCATTGCATTGTAGCATTCTCTGCCCAAGTTGAACTGAGCCTTCAGAGACATTACTTGTGAGATGGCATCCAACTGACAAAGCTCAGTGTGCTTGTGGAGCGGACATTTTGAAGACTCCAACATTTCATTGAAGCCTTTGCAGATTCCTCCATCTCCTCGTCCGAATCCCGAGCATCATCATAGTCTTGCACCATGTTTTCCATCCCGGTACCATGCTCGTCGGTGCAACGACGATCCACCTCAGCACGGTCACTTTGGGAAGACTCATCATGATATGTCCACACCGTATAATCGGGCGTAAAAACACTCTTCTGGAGGTGTTTGCCCATTTCAGCCTCTGTCCTCTTTTCCCAATTGCCGCACCGGAAACAGGGGCACCAGGTTTTCCTCTGGCCATTTGTAAATGTGTCTTGCACAAACCCCTTGGTTTTTGTGAACCATTCAGCACTCCATTTGTTCTAACCAGTGTGACCGGTATACATCCACGCACGATCACTCATCTTGACTTTCAGAGCTATTCGACACACAACAAATATATATATATATATATATAATTCACCATGTATATATTCATCAGTTGATCTACTTTGTCAATTTTATCACTTACATGCAACCTACACAATAATAGGTAATGATAGGTCCTAATCCCACTCGGGTATGTGTAGATTGGGTTCATTTTCCCATGCTATGCTCCGGATCCGACGCAAAATTTCGGCAGCACCTCCCCGCTGTTCTCCTAATACACGTCTCTGCAATAAACAGAGAGGATGTGTACCCGGAGAACAACAGGGGAGGCACTGACGAAATTTATGAGTCCGATCCAGAGCAAAGCATATGGGAAAACAAAGCCAATCTACACATACTCGGGATGTCCATGGATAGCGTTGGACAATTCGAAAGAATCAAGTTTATAAATATGCAAATGCATGCATATTTATAACTATAACGCTTTCTAATGGGAGACACATATTGGTTATGCATACTGATGATTCAAGACACATATATAGCTAGCTATCAAGTTTCATCGGCACAAACATCGGAACAGAGAAAATAATTAATGGGGCAGGAGGACATGTCATTTGTGCTCACCCACGAACGAAGGGGCAAAGCTCATCAAACGCATGGCGAGGTCGTCGAACACCAAACCTCGCAGCGATGAAACAACTACACATTTAAATCTACCCGATCAACACAATTATATATGATGTTTTTCATAACAAAATCGAAAAATATATGACCTAACTCATAATTCACAAATATATGACCCCGTCGGCCTCTGGAAGGCCAAAGAGCACCTTTTCGGGAGGTTTCAGGGGTCGGGGTGTTGTGTCGGTGTCGGGGTCGGGGTGCTGTTTTGGGGTCGGCGTGTCGGGGTGTCATGTCAGGGTCGGGGT
>NC_041387.1:630576056-630589791 GCF_002162155.2 Triticum dicoccoides
GGGGGCGTGGGCGGTGGCGGGGGCGGCACCGGGCGGCGCTGTGGGTGGATGTGGCCGTCGGGGAGGAGAGAGGGAAAACAGAGAGAGTAACGGGCGGGGGGGGGTGGGCTCGGCCGTTAGTTAGCTTAGTTAGGTTAGCCTTTGTCGTCTGCCCTTCCTTTGTCGTCCGCTTTTTTTTATCTTTGTCGTCTGCTGCGGACGGCAAAGTGGGGGGACGTTAAGTTTTTTTGTTAGTGGGTGCCACCTCCCTCTTTGCCGTCGGCCAGCGGACGGCAAAGATTCTTTGCCATCAGCCAGCGGACGGTAAAGAAATGGCCGATGGCAAAGACCTTCTTTGCCGTCCGTCAGTTGTTTGCCGTATGCTTCTTGGTAGCTGATGGTAAAGACCTTCTTTGTCGTCCGCTAGCTGACGGCAAAGAGATGGCAGATGGCAAATTCCCTGATTCCAGTAGTGTCTCATATGCATCATTGTTGATTTAATCTAGAACCATATTACTTTGTCTTCTCTCTTGATTTGAATGCTTGCAGATCCCAGCTTAGTCCAATGCACGCGCACTCTTATTATTATACACATCGTTCGGTCGTGCAAGTGAAAGGAAATAATGCCGATATATAATGGATTGTTTGAGATTTGAGAAGCTGGTATGAACTCGACCGCTCTTGTTTTTGTAAATATGATGAGTTCATCATTCCTGATTTAGCCTATTATGAATAAACATGTTTGCAATGACATTTAGAGACTATAGTTGCTTATGCATGCCATGCTTAATTAGCTATGAGTTATAATGGTTTACCTTGCGTGCCAACATGCTATTAAAATGATTGTGATGTTGTATGATGAGATGGTATCCTCCTTTGAATGAATTGAGTGACTCGACTTGGCACATGTTCACGCATGTAGTTGAAACAAAATCAACATAGCCTTCACGATATTTATGTTCTTGGTGGATTATATCCTACTCATGCTTGCACCTAGTGTAAATTAATTTTAATGCATGTTCATGACTGTTGTCGCTCTCTCAGTTGGTCGCTTCCAAGTCTTTTGCTAGCCTTCACTTGTACTAAGCGGGAATACTGCTTGTGCATACAAACTCCATGAGCCCCAAAGTTATTCCATATGAGTCCACCATACCTTCCTATATATGCGGTATCTACCTGCCGTTCCAAGTAAAATTTTTATGTGCCAAACTCCAAACCTTCAAATGAAATTCTATTTTGTATGCTCGAGCAGCTCATGTTCCAACTAGGGATGTTTGTATCTTCCATGCTAGGTGGGTTATTCCCAAGAGGAGTGGACTCCGCTCCTCATTCACGAGAAAATGGCTGGTAACCGGGATGCCCAGTCCCATGATCAAAAAGATCGAAGCAAATCAAAATAATTAAAACAAAACTCCCCCAGGACTGTTGTTAGTTGGAGGCACTCGTTGTTTCGAGCAAGCCATGGATTGATGTTTGTTGGTGGCGGGGGAGTATAAACTTTACCATTCTGTTTGGGAAACGCCTATAATGCATGTAGTATGGAATATATCGCCATCTCATAGTTGTTGCGTTGACAGTGAAAGTATGCCGCTCAAAATGTTATTTATCTCTCTATTTTAAAATCGAGCTCTGGCACCTCTGCAAATCCCTGCTTCCCTCTACGAAGGGCCTATCTATTTACTTTTATGTTGAGTCATCACCCTCTTATTAAAAAGCACCCGCTGGAGAGCACACTGTCATTTGTATGCATTGTTGTTAGTCTATATTGGGTATGACTTGACTGGATCTCTTTTACCATGATTACAATGTTTAGTCAGTCCTTGATCTTTAAAGGTGCTCTGCATTTATGTTTTGCGGTCTCAGAAAGGGCTAGCGAGATACCATCTTGTTATATCATATTATGGTTGTTTTGAGAAAGTGTTGTCATCCGAGTTTTATTATTATTGCTCGCTAGCTGATTATGTTATTGATATGAGTAAACGTGAGACCTAAGTGTTATCGTGAATGTGGTTAGTTCATAATCTTTGCTGAAACCTTGAATGCTGGCTTTACATATTTACAACAACAAGAGCAAACAGAGTTTGTAAAAGTTTTTCTTTATCAACTGAATTGCTTGACGACAAGCAAAGGTTTAAGCTTGGGGAGTTGATACGTCTCCAACGTATCTACTTTTCCAAACACTTTTGCCCTTGTTTTGGACTCTAACTTGCATGATTTGAATGAAACTAACCCGGACTGACGTTTTTTCAGTAGAACTGCCATGGTGTTATTTTTGTGCAGCAACAAAAGTTCTCAGAATGACCTGAAAATCCACGAAGATAAGTTTTGGAAAATATAAAAAATACTAGCAAAAGATGGAGGACAGGGGGCCCACACCCTGTCCATGAGGGTGGGGGGCACGCCCCCTCCCCCTTGGTGCGCCCCCCTGTCTCATGGGCCCCCTGCTGCTCCACCGACCTCAACTACAACTCCATATATTCCGTTTCGCGGAGGAAGTTTCATCACGTTTTACGATACAGAGCCGCCGCCAAGCCCTAAACCTCTCGGGAGGGTTGATCTGGAGTCCGTTCGGGGTTCTGAAGAGGGGCATTCGTCGCCGTCGTCATCATCAACCATCCTCCATCACCAATTTAATGATGCTCACCGCCGTGCGTGAGTAATTCCATCGTAGCCTTGCTGGACGGTGATGGGTTGGATGAGATTTACCATGTAATTAAGTTAGTTTTGCTAGGGTTTGATCCCTAATATCCCCTATGTTATGAGATTGATGTTGCTATGACTTTGCTATGCTTAATGCTTGTCACTAGGGCCCGAGTGCCATGATTCCATATCTGAACCTATTATGTTTTCATGAATATATGTGAGTTCTTGATCCTATCTTGCAAGTCTATAGTCACCTATTATGTGTTATGATCCGACAACCCCGAAGTGACAATAATCAGGATACTTCTCGGTGATGACCGTAGTTTGAGGAGTTCATGTATTCACTATGTGTTAATGCTTTGGTCCGGTACTCTATTAAAAGGAGGCCTTAATATCCCTTAGTTTCCATTAGGACCCCGCTGCCACGGGAGGGTAGGACAAAAGATGTCATGCAAGTTCTTTTCCATAAGCACGTATGGCTATATTCGGAATACATGCCTACATTACATTGATGAATTGGAGCTAGTTCTGTGTCACCCTATATTATAACTATTACATGATGAATCGCATCTGACATAATTATCCATCACTGATCCAATGCCTATGAGCTTTTCATATATTGTGCTTTGCGTATTTAATTTACCATCGCTACTGTTACAATCACTACAATACTGCTATCTTTACTTTTGCCACTGTTACCATTACTATCATACTACTTCGCAACTAAATACTTTGCTGCAGATACCAAGTTATCCAGGTGTGGCTGAATTGACAACTCAAATGCTAATACTTAAGAATATTCTTTGGCTCCCCTTGTGTCGAATCAATAAATTTGGGTTGAATACTCTACCCTCGAAAGTTGTTGCAATCCCCTACACTTGTGGGTTGTCAAGCACTAACACTTTTCATGGCTTGATATGCTTGTATTGTTCAAGTTGAGCACTAACACAGGCTAGTGATGCCATTTTCATGATTGCATTGGGGCAATAGATGGTACTCATGTCACTGCTAGAGTTCCTAGGTCAAAGTCTGCAGCATACACGGGGAGGAAGCACTACACAAGCCAGGATGTGCTTGCTGTTGTTGACTTTGATCTGAAGTTCACATATGTGCTGGCTGGCTGGGAGGGGTTAGCGCATGATGCTAACATTCTCACTGACAGCATGAGTCGGCCTGATGGGATCAACATCCCCGACGGCAAGTTCTACCTTGGAGATGCTGGCTATGCATGTCGGCCGGGTATTCTTCCACCCTTCAGGAAAACAAGGTACCATCTCAACGAGTTCTCTGGTAGGAACTATCCTAGGACTGCACAGGAGACGTTTAATCTCAGAAACTCCAGTCTTGGAGTAACTGTTGAGAGGGCATTTGGAGCTCTGAAGAATAGGTTTAAGATCCTGGATCAGAAGCCATTCCACCCATACTCCACACAGGTTAAGCTAGTTCTTGCTTGTTGCATTCTGCATAACTGGATCCTCCAGTGGGGCTTTGATGAACACGTGCCTGAGGAGAAAGATGTCGAGCCTGATGATGTTGTTAGCTCTGGCCATGGTGTGGAGGCATTTGACAATGACACTTGGAAGAACAAAAGGTTGGAGTGGGCAGAGGCGATGTGGCTTAACAGAGGTCACTGCAGGATTTGAAGAAGATGGAAGAAGAACAAGAAGAAGAAGCAGCAGTACCAGAAGCAGCAGCAGAAGTAGAAGAAGAGAGGAAGAGGAAGATCTGGTAGCACCGATCTATCCCCTATTTAGCCAATGGCTCTTAATAATTTGAACTGTCATTTGATAGTAGTTAGGATGAACTGTCATTTGTTTAAGTAGATGGCGCTATATGTTCAGATTCTGTGTGGTAAGCTTGCCACTAGTTAGAAGTGGTGACAACACCTTATGCAGGTTGCAACCAAACACCATGTCATATGTGTGCCTAATGCAATGGGGGCAACCAAACGCCGGGTCGAAAATGGTTGTCTCATGCAACTAGGGGCATGCAGGCAACCAAACTATGTGCATCTGGGGTTTTTTGGCCTGCATCCCCTCAAACCGGCTCAATAGAGCCAGGCTCGCCGGGCTAGGATGAATCGGGAATGTAACTATCGTGGTGGGCGCACGGCAGATGCCAAGGGATGGCTAAAGAGAGGAGGAGGCTTGAGGGCGCTGGTGGGCTCTAGAGGCAAGGTTGATATGCGCGGGCGCGGGACGCTAGACATACCCAGGTTCAGGGCTCTCCGGAGAGATAACACCCCTAGACCTGCCGAGTTTAGTTGGATGATCGATAGTACAATGTCGCTCCTGGAGCTGTATGGAGGAGGAAGGAGGCTGGCCAAGGCTTGGGCTGCTCCTTCTCCCTGGTGTTGCTATGTGGTGGCTAGTCCTATGCTTGCCTATGTTTCTCTTACAGGTGTCTTGTGTCTATCTCGTATTGCATGTTCTGCCGTCCCCTGTGGGCATGGGCTCCTGGGGGGTTTTATAGATCAACCCACCCAGGGTTACAATGGTAATATGCCGAGTCGGTGGGTCCGTATTGTCGGTGTCCGGAGTACCGGGCTGGGTCCCGCTTGTGGGCTTCTGGTTCGCCGGGTTCCCCTAGGTGCGGACCCCACGGGCCTAGGGGACTGTGCGCCGTCATGTCGATCGTCAGGGCATGGCCGAGTTGAGCCGTGTATGGTGTTCTCCGTCAGACCGCCGCTTGCTGTCGTCAGCAGTGAGGGCAGGAACACTGTTGCCACGCCAGCCCTGGTCAGCGGGTAGGTAAGGGGCACTGTTGCCACGCTTTGGCTGACAATAGGCATGGGCGGGAACACTGTTGTCTTGGTCATCGGTGATTGAGGTCTCGTCCCATCGTACTGCCTAGATGGGACCGGAGCTGACCCGTGGCGGGGTTGCCATGGACGCCACGGGTGGGTTGGCTTGCTGGGGAAGCCACGGCTGCACCGGGTTGAGTTGTCTTGCGCCAGCTGCTGCGGCCGGGTCGACGTACCTTGCTGAGTCGAGGGTCTTGGCCGGGTTGCGGGCCTTGCCGGGTTGAGCGACCCGACCAGGTGCGTGCCGGTTTGCGGGGCGATATGGGCCCCGCTGCTTTTGAAAAGGACCGGGTTCCATTGCCGGCCCGGGGTTCATCCCCCCGACAGTAGTCCCCGAAGCTGTGAAGGTCCACCATCTTTGGATGAGTGGGCCTTCGCAGTTTCCCCCTTCAGCAAGGCGGAATCTGCGAGCGCCGGGTCTGGCAACACCCACTGTGTGCCGGTTTTCTCGGAAACCGGATCGCGACATCCGGGCCGTGGCGGGAACCGAGGAGTCCACCGAATCTTGAGGCGATCCCTCGGGCTTCGGGCAGGTGCCACGTGGTGCCCGGAAGTCAGAGGGGCCTGACATGCCAAAAGCGTGACGGGACTGGGCAACGGGCCGGGGCCCGCCGCCGCACGCCCTTGGCCCATGCACGCGGGTTTATTGCGGCGTCTGGGGGCCGGTTGCACGTCCCCGAGCAGTTAGTGCGCGTGTACGCGTGCACTTATTGTGGGGTAGTGGAACGGGTGCGTGCAGACGATCCCACTCCCCCACGTTTGAACCAGGGGTTATGAATTGAGGTGGGCAAGGGGGCGGCGGACATTATTCTCGCTCGCGCCTTCCTGTCCCCTTGCTCCTGCTCTGCTATTTGCCACCGACGCACAGCTGCGCCCGTGGTCCCGAGCAGAGATCTCTCCGTCGTCAATCTTCTCTCTTTCTCTTCCGGCGATGTCGCTGCCGTTGGGCTCCTGGATGGGCTCGACCGTCACCACCGACGACATCACCTATCTTCGGTCTTCACAGAGCCTGCTACGGGAGACGGACGTGGGTGTCCGTCTGCCACGCGGTGAGTTGAGGCCCTGGCCTGAGGAGCAGGAGCGCGTCGTCTTCCTCACGCATTTCGAGCATGGCTTCGGGCTGCCGGCGAGCACCTTCTTCCACGCGTTCTTGGAGTTCTTTGGGCTCCAACCGCACCATCTTGGTGCCAGCGCCATCGTCCAGATCTCCGGCTTTGTGACCCTATGTGAGGGGTGCCTGGGGGTCGAGTCGACGATCGACCTCTGGGCGCGCTTCTTCTCCTCGAAGCAGCAGGGTCCGTCGGCCGGGGGTTCGCCGACTGCGGGGCCACCATCATCTCGAAGCGGTCGGTGGCGGACTTCCCCAAGATGCCGCTCGAGGATTCTGCCAAGAAGTGGCAGAACTCCTTCTTCTACATCCACAACCACGATGCGGACCACATTAATCTTCCTCCCTTCACCGTCGCGCCGCCGCGGGCGAAAACGAACTGGGGCTACTCGCTCCGGCGCTCGTCGTAGGAGATCGTCAATCTCTGCGACCAGGTCACGGTGATAAGGACGCAGGAGGGGCTCACAGGCACATACCTCCTTGCCGCGTTCATCACCCTCCGGGTTCTCCCGCTTTAGAGGCGCTCCTGCCTCATCGGCGAGATGATCGGGCTTCAGGACCCCAACCGGATGGGGTCGACGCGGCTGTCTGCGGAGCAAGTCGCGCGCGGCGTGAACGACATCTCCAAGGCCAACCTTGGGGATGTCTGGCGATTCGGTAAGGCGTCATACGGCCAGGCGAGCCCGGCGCTGCTGGTGAGCGTCTGGTCTTCTTATTTTTCCGCCGCGCATCTTCTCATTCGTCCCGACGCGTCACGGGAGATACTTCTAAACGCGAGCCGGCATCCTTACGCTCGGGCTCCGTCGCAGGTGGCGCCGATGGCACCAGAGGAGCCCGCGGCTCACGGCGGCGAGGAGGTGGCCGAGTCCGACGCCGGCGTTGGGCGTCGTCCGGGTAAGTCTTGAATCTTTTCCTTCTTCATTTGTCTTCAATAGTTGGTTACGTCGTGGCGCAGACGACACTGACGCCGGTTGTTGGTGTAGCGGCGTTGGGCGGAGGAGGCGGCGAGGCGGGCGGAGCCGGGTCCATGCATGGGGCGGCGCCGAGCTGCCCGCATGGGAAAGACAGCATCGCACCGCGACCTCGGGCCCGGAAGCGCACAGCGGACCCGGTCGAGCCTGGCAGGCTGGCCAAGAAGAAGCGCGGGAAGCCGACCCCGGTCCCGGTCTTGACGGGGTAAGCCTTTTTTCTTGCTTGTGCCTGGATTTCTTGAGCCAGTCTTGTCTCTTGTTTGCTTGTTCTTCCTTCTTCTTCAGGTCGCCAATCGTCCTGGCAAGGGCGGCGGCGGAGGCCACGGCCGCCGAGGGGGCCGCGTTCCGCAGGAGCCGGTCCGACCTCGCTGGCCTGGCCGGGGAGGGGGGACGGGGCGACTCGGACCTCTGCCTGGACCCGGATGACGCCGAGGCCTTGGCTTGGCGGGACAGGAACCGGGCCGAGGCGGAGCTGGAGGCGTCGTCGGTCCAGGCTTGGACCAACATGGAGGCGACATGGGAGCAAGGCGGCGCGGAGCCGGCGTGGCGCGAGATGCCGGAGGGCACGGAGGTGGCGGCGACGGTTTTTGAGCTGTCGACTGTGAGGGAGCGCGGCCGTGGAGGCCGGGCTGAGGTGGTGATCCTCGACCGGGAGGTCGTGGAGGTGGGGGGCGATACCCCGCCGTGAGCCGACGTGGTCAAGCGCGCGGGGGCCGACGGTGGAGGAGGCGGCGCCGTCTTGGAGGAGGCGCCGCGGGCGGCGGCACCAGAAGCGCCGCTGGCTATGGAGGAGGCACCACGGGCGGTGGTGCCTGAGGTGGCGACACAGGTCGTCCCGGCGTCCGGGTTGCTGACGACGCTAGGAGGAGCGTCGGAGGAGGTGTTGGCCGCGTCGCAAGCGGCCAGCGGTGGGCACGCCTTGGTGCTCCATCCGGGAGGGCGCCGAGCTGCCGTGCCGCAGCCCGCACGAAGCGGGGGCATGACCGTCTTCGGGCCTCAGACCCAGGAGGAGGCAGCGCTGGACGCCGTCAGCCGCATTCTGCGAGGCCGGACGGAGCGGCTTGAGGCCTTCGCCCAGGCCGAGGTGGAGCGAACGCGCGACCTGGAGCGCGCCGTCTTGGAGAGTCTTCTTTCTTTTGTTTTCTTGCGTTTTCTTCTTTATGGGGGCGCGCCAGCACACCCACTGGGTGTAGCCCCCGAGGTTCGGGCCAACTATGTAGTAGTTGGGTCGAATCTTAAGAGTGCAGGCATTGTTCTAACTTTTGTCTGTTTTCAGCATCTTGACGCCTTCAGGGTTGCCGCCTTCAACCGGCTCCTGGGCAAGCATCGGGAGCTCAAGGAGCAACTAGCTGCCAAGGAGGAGGAGCTTTGCGTCGCCGCAGGTACTCTTGTGTTCTTTTCTAGTGGGGGAGCGCTAGCGCACCCACTGGGTGTAGCCCCCGAGATTCGGGCCAACTGTGTAACAGTTGGGCCAAATCTTAAGTCTTGTATTTTTTCCTTCTGCTGAATTCTTCTACTTTTGCAGCCGAGGTGCTGTCTTGGCGGACCCGGCTGCTCTGAGCTGGTCATTATTATGACTGGCTTGTTGCCGACACCGGATGTCTTGGCATCGAGGCGGTGCAGGCGAGGGCGGAGGAGGCCGCGGCCCGACACTCTCTTGACGAGGCCAACCGGCTGCATGAGCAGCTTGCTGGTCACAAGAGTCGCCTCGAGGCCGAGGTGGAGCTTCTTAAGGCGGAGGCCACCAAGGTGGTGGAGACGCAGCAGGCGCTGGTCGAGGCGGACCAGCAGCGCGGCCAGCTAGTCGACCACAAGGGCCGGCTCCAGGCCGAGGTGGATCGTCTGCGGGAGTAGGCCACTGCGGCTGAGGAGGCCCATCAGGTCGAGACTCGCCGCCGTGAGGCGGCCAAGAAGACGGCCGAAGAGAAGGACGCCGAGCTGAAGGCGGCCCTTGCTAAAGCGGATGACCTGGAGAAGGCGCTCGGGGAGCGCGACCGCATCTTGGAGTGGGAGCGGCGTGGTACGTTGCTCGAGGCGCAGCACCTGGAAGAGTCCTTCTCCAGTAAGTGTTGCTTCTCGTAGTTTGCCGGGTTGGGACCCAGTCCTTCCTTCCTTGTTGTTCTTCTAACTTGCTTCTTCGTTTGCGACAGGGGCCTTCCCGGAGATGCAGCGGCTGGCGGAGGAAGTCGTCCGCTATCAGTGCGACCCGACCGGCGTTGCTGGGTCCGGGACGGATCCGCTGACGGCCTGGACCTTCCCGGAGATCATCGCCGCTGCTGAGGCCCGCCTGCGGGTCTTGGGGACACAGATGGAGTGGCTGTCCCGAGCCGGCACCATGATGACGACGGCCCTGTGGCTGGACTCCGTCCATCCGCGTAGCTTCTCGTGCCTGGCGCGCTGGTTGGAGATGGGCCCGGACCGCCTTAGCGACTGGCGCGTTTCTGCCACCCGGGCTGGTGCTGAGATGGCGCTCTGGATCACGCTGTCTTGGCATCCGGATCTTCAACTAGACGCGCTGATGGGCCAACGCGCTGGTTCGGAGCATTTGCTGCAGGAGCAAGCCGGCCGGATCGCCTCCCGGACCAGCTACATTGCCGAGTTCGCCTTCCACGACGAGTTCCATCCGGAGCGGACGGAAGACGGCGGGGTCGTGGATGGCGACGACTACGGCTTGCTTCTTCACGATCTGGAGGGGAGCTCGGAGGAGACGGGTGTCTATGGCGACGCGGAGGCCGAAGAGGACACTGGTGCCTCGCTGGACCCGGAGGCCGGGAGGGAAGAGTCGTCGACATCGTGACGCGGCGCTGGGGATGCCTGAGAAACTTTGTGTAGAAAACTTTGTTAAGTAGCAGGTCCACCCACCCACTGGGGGTTTTCAGGGTGTAATGAACTCGGGCCGTGGGCCTTTGCTTTAAACATTTGTGTGTAAATGTTGTGAGCGTTTGTTTTCTTTTTGCCTTCCGCTTTTTTTGAACTGATTTCATGCGCTTCTCCTCTCTGAAACCTCCCCCCACGAGTCAGACGGCCGAGGCTCCGGTCCGTGACAAGGAGTTCGATTCTTCGAGAGGGGCGCGCATGACTTGGGTCCTTAGAAGCGTTGAGCGCGAGCGAAACACCCACAGGGCCGGCTGGCGGCAATTCGGCTTGGCCGGTTGGTGAGCAGCCGGTCGTGCGGCAAACTTAGTTGATGAGCGACGGGCCGGGTTGATTGATCCGGCAGCCTTTGACTTAGTGTATGAATCGTAGGGGACCTTTGGCCCATTGTGCTTGCCCGCCGTCAGCCAGGGCTGGATCTGCGATTTTAGGGCGAAGTGGGGGACCATGGCATCCTAACTTTATCAGGAATCACCAAGTAAAGCGCTAGGGTGGCGACCAAGCCGGCCTGCCCCCGAGCCCCCGGGTCGAGCGAGTCGAGACGGCGGCTGGGTTCAGTAGTAAAGTGATGCAAAATATGGACGCAATAAATTGGTCGGCAAAAGGCATCCCCCGAGTCTCGTTTGGGGACCCCGTAGTTTCATACGTTTACAAAAGGCGACGATACATACATTCGTGCGGCTAACTATAAAATGGGCAGAGGAGTTCCTCGTTCCACGGCCGAGTCGTTTCTTCACCGGCGGTGTCCCTCTTGCGCTTCTTCGACTTGCGTGCGTTGATGAGGTAGTAGGTGTTGCGATTGCACAAGGCCCTGCTCACGATGAATGGGCCCTCCCATGGAGAGGACAGCTTGTGTTGGCCTGCCTGCTCTTGGACGAGTCGGAGGACGAGGTCGCCTTTGCGGAATGCGAGAGGCTTGATCTTCTTGTTGTGGTAGTGCCTCGGGCCTTGCTGGTAGATAGCCGAATGGCTAAGTCCCAGAAGGCGCGCTTCTTCGAGCAGGTCGACACCGTCTTCGCGTGCCTCTCTTGCTTCGCTTCGGTGTACATCGCAACACGCAGCGAGTCGAACTCGACGTCGGTCGGGATGACGGCTTCAGATCCGTAGACGAGGAAGAACGGGGTGAACCCGGTCGACCAGTTTGGTGTGGTGCGTAGACTCCAGAGAACTACAGGCAACTCGTCAAGCCAACTGCCGGGTGAGCGGTTGAGTGGCTTGACGAGTCGCGGCTTGATGCCGGACAGGATGAGTCCATTGGCCCGCTCGACCTGCCTGTTGGACTGCAGATGTGCCACGGAGGCCAGGTCGAGGCATATGCCGGAGACGGAGCAGTATTGTTCGAGCACTCCCTTGGCGAAGTTGGTGCCGTTGTCGGTGATGATGTTGTTCGGCATGCCGTAGCGCACCGCTATGTTCTTGATGAACCGGACGGCTATTGGCCCGTCCAGTTTCTTGATTGGTCTTGCCTCGATCCACTTGGTGAATTTGTCCACTGCCACCAGCAAGTGCGGCATGCCGCCTCGAGCGGTTTTGAAGGGTCCTACTATGTCGAGTCCCCAGACCGCAAAGGGCTAGGCGATCGGTATGGTGTGGAGTGCTGACGTTGGCTCGTGGCGGCGTTTGTTGAAGCGTTGGCACCCTTCGCACTTGAGGACGAGCGACTTGGCATCTTCGAGGGCCGTTGGCCAGTAGAAGCCGTTTCGGAACGCCTTGGACACCAGGGATCCCGATGCGGTATGGTGCCCACACTCGCCCAGGTGAATGTCGAGGAGGGTGTCGATGCCATGATCCTGCTCGACACAGCGCTGGAACACACCGGTAGAACTGCGCTTGACGAGCTCGTTGTTGATGATGTTGTAGGCAGACACCCCGCCCTGAACTTGCCAAGCCTCGGTCTCGTCCTTGGGGAGAACCCCGTTCTCCAAAAATTCTGATATCGGCAAGGCCCGAGATGGGGCCGCGACCACGGTGAAGATGGCCACCTGGGTGGGTTCCGAGTCGGTGGCCCCTGGGCCAGATTGAGCAGCCCCCGGCTTGGGGACGGCGACGACCGGGTCCGGGGTGATGGTGGTCGGGTTGAGCTGAGCAGCCCCCGGGCCGGGTTCAGCAGCCCCCGGGCCGCTTGCGGTGCGGGCGAGTCTTCTGGAACGTGGATGGACTCGGAGTCCGGCGATGGCTTGACGGACGGCTTGTGCAGGTGCTCGAGGGAGACGACGGACGGGATGGCTTGACATGACGAGGCAATCTTGGTGAGCATGTCGGCTGCCTTGTTCTTCGCGTGCGGGACGTGGAGGAACTCGCAGCCATCAAAGGATCCGGACAGCTTCTGGATGAGGAAGCGGTAGCTTGCCATGTTGGAGTCACGGGTGTCCCACTCGTCGGAGCACTACTGCACCACCAAGTGTGAGTCCCCGCAGCATAGGATGCACCGGATGCCGAGTTCCTTGGCAAGCCGGAGGCCGTGCATAAGGGCTTCGTATTCAGCGACGTTGTTGGAGGCGGCAAAGTGGATCTGGAGCGTGTACCAGAGTCGGTCGCCCTTTGGAGATGACAGTACGATGTTGACCCCTAAGACGAGTCTCATCTTGGAACCGTCGAAGTAAATGTGCCAATGTGTCAAGTCGGGAGGCGGCGACAAGTACTGGGTCTCGGTCCAGTCGACGAGGAAATGGGCCAGGGCCTGAGACTTGATCATGCTGCGGGGCTCGTAGAGGATGGTGTGGCCGGCTAGCTGGATCACCCATTTGGCGACCCGGCCAGAGGCGTCCCGGCACCTGATGATTTCTATGATAGGCGCCGTGCTGACGACGGTGACGACGTGCTCTTGAAAGTACTGCTTCAGCTTCTTGGTGGTGAGGTACCACTACAAAAAGAAGACACATCCGTGACATTTTGGGCCGAACGAATTTTTTTTCTCTCATACATATGACACTTCTATGACGATAATTGTGACAAAACCCTGTATCATCATAGATGTGGTGGGCTCCTACTTCTATGACAAAAAAGCATGATAGAAAATGGGATTTTCTTCTTGGGCGGGCTGGAGACGCAGCTGCATGACATTCTTTGGGCCGTCCATGATGGAAAAAAACCATGGTAGAAGCGAGGGCGAGGAAAATTTTGGGGATTTCCCGGTTACGGTGGGAGGTCGGGGCCGAGCGATGCGCGTTTCTATCTACACGTACGTGCGTGTGTGCGAGGCATTGGCTCTAACTGAACCCGAGCGAGGCATTGGGCTCTAGCTGAACCTGAGCAGTTGCGCTGCAGGCTACGCATTACTGAACCCGATCGATCGATCGATGGCTGTTAACTGAACCCGATCGAACGATTCCTTCGCTACTGCTGCTAACTGAAGCC
>NC_041387.1:630590106-630607372 GCF_002162155.2 Triticum dicoccoides
GGTGGAGGGGTGGTTGAACAGGACTCCGTGGTGTGGAGGGCTGGATGAACAGTAGACGGTGGAGGGGTGACCGTGGAGGGGTGGATGAACAGGACCCCGTGGTGTGGAGGGCTGGATGAACAGTAGATGATGGAGGGGTTCCCGTGGAGGGGTGGTTGAACAGTAGCCGGTGGAGCAGCGCGCGGTGGAGGCTGGATGAACAGGAGCCCGTGGAGGCTGGAGGAGGTCGACGGTGGAGATGAACAGTATCCTGTGGAGTCCCGTTTTGAGGTATGCCACACCCCTCCCGATGAACAGGACCCCCGTTTCGATCGTAGGAGGTCCGCTTCGTCCATTTTGCGGTACGCCACAGACCTCCTGATCAACAGGACCCCCGTTTCGACCATAGGAGGTCCGTTTTGCGGTACACCACACCCCTCCCGATCAACAGGACCCCCGTTTCGACCGTAGGAGGTCCATTTCCTCCGTTTGCGGTACGCCACACCCCTCCCGATGAACAGGGTCCCGTTTCGAACATGGCCAGTCGAACACAAGGCCGTTTCCTCCGTTCTGCGGTACGCCAGGTCTCATTTCCATCACCTGCTCTGTCCAAGCACTCCCGATGAACACGATGACGCATTCCGTTCCGACCCAGCCGGTTGGCTCCCCATGAACACGACCACGATGCTGCTTCTCCATTCCGACTCATCCATGTACACGAGCCTTGGCCGTACGTATGCGCGAGTAGCCGTTCGAGACCCCGCCCGTATGTACACATACGTGGCCGTATTTTCTTTCTTGCGCACTGGCCGCTGTATGTACGTGTACATGCTACGTGCGCGTCTCTACTACGACACATGCGCGCCTCTACACCGACCAGTATATATGTACGTACACGTTCGCGACCAGAATGACAACGCTACGTACGCATCGACCAGGTAGGTCCCGACCGTCAGGCACTTCCTTGCGTGCGAAGATGTAGCTGGTGGGTCCCAGCAGTCAGGGGGAAACGTTTTTTCATGAAATACGGTGGCCCGTACGGTGGGTCCCCGCTGTCAGGTAGAGGAATAATTATTTTGCACGTAATAAGGAGGCACTTCCTTGCTGCGGCCGTGGACCCAGCTGTCAGCCTCTCCACGTACAGTCCATGTCCGATGGAAGCCGTTCCTTGACCACATTGACCACGCCGCGCCGAGAGCTCTAGGGCGGTGGACGACGGCGAGGCCTGGGAAGGGGACGACGTGGAGCCGGGGAAGACGCGGTAGTGGATGCCCACACGTAGAGGAGTATGAGGGTTCACTAGTTCGCTGTGGTGTGAGGCTGCCGTCGCTGCAGAATAACAGGGGGTGTGGGTGAGTAGAGGGATGGCCTGGCCTGCGGTGGGAGTAGTAGGCGGCAGTGAGGCCTCCGCCGCATCGCAGTAGGCCACAGGAGGCAGGAGCACGGGGCACGACCGACGCTGTTTTGGGCGGCTAGAGCAAGAAGACTAGAGGTTGAAGAAGCACTACGACCGTTGGATGGACGTTGTACAGTCAGTGGAGCTAGAATCGTGCATATTGACTAAGTTGGCCAAGACCCCCGTCCCCGTCAACTTAGTAGGCCCACAAGTCAGCCTGCCACTATACTGGGTCCCAGCTAACAGGGGGAGTATTCATTTTTTTTGTGCGTAATAAGGAGGCACATCCTTGCGTGCGAAGATATAGCTGGTGGGTCTGAGCTGTCAGCGGCGGTAACGTTTTCTTCATGAAATACAGAGGCCCTTTCAGTGGGTCCATGATTTCAGGTGGAGGAATCATTTTTTGCGCGTAATAAGGAGGCATTTCCTTGCGTGCGGCCATGGACCCAGGTGTCGGCCTCTCCATGTACAGTCCACTTCAGATGCATGTCAGTCGTTGACCACGTTGACCAGGCCGTGCTGAGAGCACCAGGGCGGTGGATGACGGCGAGGCCTAGGAAGGGAACAACACGGAGGCAGGGAAGACTCGACAGTTGTTTCCCACGTGGAGGGGAGTACGACTGTCTCAGGGTTTACTGGTTCGTCTGCCGTCGCCGGAGAATAACAACAGGTGTGGGACTGTGGGTGAGTAGAGGGATGGCTAGGCCAGCGATGGGAGTACGGTGGGGCGGTGAGGCCTGCGCGGCAGCATAGACGGCCGCGGGGAGGAGGGAGCAGGCAGTCCCGCCGGCGCTTGTTTCAGCGGCTGGAGCAGGAAGAGCAGAGATTGAAGAAGCACGACGGCCGTTGGATGGCCATCCAACAATCATTGCTTGTGCGTCAACCTTTTTTTTAGGAAAGCCTCAAATCTGTGGAAAACAACATACAGCCCATCTGCCATTATTTCTAATAATTTACAGCCCATTTGCTAATTCTTAAGGTTTTTTTTGGAGCACATATTCTTTTTGTTAGCATTACAACCCATATTGTGGCCACGATTAAAAGATTATATGAATTTTTGCATATTTCGGTGCGGTCCGAACTGTTTTTAATCCCGAAATTTCGACTCGCATTCAAACTGAATTTAAAAATAAATGTATATCAATATAAAATCCAACAAATTCTCCACGCATAAAAATTAATGTAATTTAAAATCTCGAAATGAAAAAAAGATATTTGAAACTAATTGATGGTTAGATGTGTTTTAAAAATGTACAACCCATTTGTCATTACTGATGGGCCATTTTCTCGGCCAGCCGAATGAAAGCTCTCCTCGTCTTGAAAGATTTGCAGCCCAACAGGCCTGACAAAGCGACTTACTTGGCAAGTCACAAAAAAACTGGGCTGTGGCCATGGACCCAGCTGTCAACCTTATTTTGCATATTTCGGTGGAGTCCGAACTGTTGTAATCCCAAAATGTTAAACATTTTTTTAAGAACTTATTGATTTTCCAAAAAATCTTTTCGTTTTTGTAAGCAAATAAGACGGGAGACAATTGAGTTGGTTTAAGGGAAAACCAGTGGTAAAAAATCAGCGCTGGGTGGGAAAAACAACAAAAATAAGGATGTAAATATGAAAAGGGAATTTTATGTGTTTTCAATATAATGATACGTGTATATGAACTAGTAAAACTATAGGTAGAGATTAGAAAACGTATGTAGGACATGCGTTTCAAGAGGAAAATAGAACTGGGCTCACTACTAGGGAAAACCCTAGCAGTAGCGCTGGTTTTGTGCTCACTAGTAGCGCGGGTAGGCACGCTACTAATAAGGAGCTACAGCTATTGCTTAGCAGTGACGCATGGCGGCACGCACTACTGCTAGGACAAATAGCTGTAGCGTTTGTTCACCCCCACGCTACTGCTAATGAAACTAGTGGCAGCGCATTTTCTCTCCATCGCTACTAGTATTCATTTTTTATTTTTTTATTTTTAGTGTATTTATGCGGTTTTCTCTCCATCGTACAAATATTGGTACAATACCAGTTATGAGGTTTACATCATTATGTCCAGTGTGTCAAATGAAGGTGGATTAGGTTCAAGTGGACGCAATATGTGGTGCATGTCAAAAGTATACTACTAATCCAAACTTGATCTAGTTTGGACTAGTAGTACTTTCGATGTGCACCACATGTTGCCTCCACTTGAATCTAATCCGCTAGCACAAGCTATTTAATCATCATCATAGTAATTACCACCAACATTATTTATTTAATCACCACTAACACTAGCTAATAATAATCATCATAGTCATTACCACCAATACTAGCTATTTTATCATCATAGTAATAGTGTAGCACATCATCATCCTCAAACTCATTTCTAGCTAGCTAATCACTCCTGCTGCTCTCTCTTAGGTAAAATAGCATAAAACATGTGTAGCTCTCCTCCTTGATCAAGTTGGAGCATGCAGATGAACCTGTCTCCTAATCGTGGGATGCGCTTCTGTTTGCTGCCCCCTATGTACCGCCCCGGATACAACTTTCCATATTCGTAACTCCAACTCTTGCCTTTTTCGGAGATGTGATATTTTATTTCCTCCGTGGTTGGGTTTTGTTTGTTGTTTTGCATTTTGTTCTTGTCATGCATCTCGTCTCATGTCATCATTCGCATTGCATCGGTATCGTTTTCATAAAACTTGCATCCGCTCGTAGTTGCCGTGTCCCCCCTTGCTTTCGTTGACCGTTCTGAGACCAATCGGGTTTTCGCTTCCCTCTTGACCCTGACCACCTAACCCCTCTTGCCAGCTCTTAGACACCTCGCGCGCGCGTCCGAAACTGCACCGAACCAGAACCAGTCTGTCGTTACCGTTGGATCCAGATCATCCCCTAACATCTATAAAACATCTCCCTTTCCTTATTTGGATTCCCTAGCCTATTTTTCTCGACCGCCCGATTTCGATCGGATGGACCGTTTTTACTTCTACCCTAACCACCACCTTGTATAAAAAAACCAATGATATAAATATCAGTCCAAACCCTAGGCTAGGCAATCCCATCAATCATTTCCTCCCCACCGCCGCAAAAAAACCTCCACCTTGTCTCCTCTTCGTTTTCCCCTCGGGATCACCAGTGAGCCAATCACTAGCCTCATCCTTCCATCGATCCAATCCAACCAGCATCAGCCACCCTCCTTGGAATCCCCCTCGATCAAATCCATCCATCCAGCCCGCAGCAGTGCCTCCCCTCGGTGGCTCGATCCCCTGCTCATGCTCGAGCCCTCTGCCCCGAGCTCCTCCCATGGCGCCCTCGTTCACGAGCATCTTCGCGCCCCAGGTCGTGTGCCCCTGCCTCTCTCTTCTTTTCCCTCTCCATCTCTCTACTCTCTCATGGTCTCTCTCTCTCTCTCATTCTCTGCACAGGGACATGGCGCCGCTCGTTCTTCTGCAAGCCGGAGCAAGGATCCGTAGGACCCCCGCCGTTCGGATCCGCAACGCCGTGCTCCTCACCGACGCCCGCGCCGGCGACTAGCAGGACAGCCGCGTCCCTCCTGTGTTTCCTTCTCGTCCTTCTCCTTTCCCTGTTCCCTCTCTGAATCTCTCTCTCCCTCCTTTCTTCAGGTAATAGCAGTTGCCACTGCCCTCGTGGAGCTCCCACGCAGGACCTCGCCGTCGTTCCGGGCCAGATTCGGCCGGGGACCGCTGGATCTCGCCGCCTCCGCCATGAACCCGTCCTTCCCCGACCTCCTCCGTTCCCTGCATCGCCTGAAGCCGCCGCGGTCTCTGCATCCTCTACATCGAGCAGGTGCTTGCCTGCATGCCCGCTCGCCCGCTCGTTGACCGCGTCGCGCCTGGGCCAGCGGCCTCCAGGCCCAGCGCGCCCCTCCTGCAGCCTCCCCTCCGACCGGCCAAGGCCCAGCCGCTGGCCAGATCCGGCCCAGCGAGGTGAGGACGCGCCCAGCCCCCTGGCGTCTCCTCTGTCGTGCCTGCTCCAGCCAGTTTCGGCCCGTATTGTTTTTTTTCCTGAATGAATTTGCCTATTTATCCAGTGAATTAACAGTTTTACAGAAAACCCCTCAATATTCATGCATTTAATATCTCACAAACCGTGCATCGGATTAAAATGGTTCAAACATGTAAATTGCTTAGAATTTTGTGTAGATTAATAATATGCCATTTTCATCCATGTTTAAAATGTTTAAAATGTTGTTTGTGTTAATTTGCATAAATGCCATGTTAAAATGTTTTATTTCATAACTAAATAACCGTAGCTTAGTTTTAAATAAACTTTATATGTAAATGGGGTGGAAAAATGCCTAGTTTAACATGGTGCACTTTATTTTGTTGTTTAACAATATTAAAATATGTTTTAGGGCAGAACAGTACCAAATCTAAAATATGCACATGGGGATTTTTCGGAATTGTTGTTTGTAACTTCCAGCCTCATTTAAACTTGCTTAGATAGGTAATTTTCTCTTGCTTCACCTCTTGCCATGTTTAACAACATTTAACATTGTTGTGTACCTAAACGAGAGCGAACTAAATAACTCAGATGTGGTGTTTCATCAATATGCAACTCGTTGCATATTGAGCTCCACTTAACTTGTAGTATTGTTTGTTGCACTTTGCCATGCCATGCCTCTTTAAACCGGACATGCATCATACTTGTGTGTGCGTCATGCCATGTTTATGTGATGTTTGTTTACCATGTTGTTTGCTTCTTTCCGGGTTGCCTTCGGTTTTGTTCCGGAGTTGTGAGGATTCGTTCGACTACGTCTGCTTGTCTTCTTCATGGACTTGTTCTTCTTCCTTGCGGGATTTCAGGCAAGATGACCGCTACTGTGGATCTCACTACAATCATTGTTATGCTATTTGCTTTGTTCTATCGCTTTGCTGTGTTACCTATCTTTTGCTCCTCAAGCCTCCCAAATTGCCACAAACCTCTAATTTTTGACACCCTTCCTAGCAAACCGTTGCTTGGCTATGTTACCGCTTTGCTCAGCCCCTCTTATAGCGTTGTTAGTTGCAGGTGAAGTTGAAGATTGCTCCATGGTGGACAGGATTATGTTGGGATATCACAATATCTCTTATATTATTAATGCATTTATATATTTGGTAAAGGGTGGAAGGCTCGGCCTTATGCCTGGTGTTTTGTTCCACTCTTGCCGCCCTAGTTTCCATCATACCGGTGTTATGTTCCCGGATTTTGCGTTCCTTACGTGGTCGGGTGATTTATGGGACCCCCTTGACAGTTCGCTTTGAATAAAACTCCTCCAGCAAGGCCCAACATTGGTTTTACCATTTGCCTCACCACCACCTATATTTCCCCTGGGAGTAATTAACCCAAGGGTCACTTTTATTCAGCCCCCCCCCGGGCCAGTGCTTGTCTAAGTGTTGGTCCGAACCCGAGCCACTTGCAGCGCCACCTCGGGGAAACTCGAGGTCTGGTTTTAGTTGTACGTAGTGTTCATCCGGTGTTGCCCTGAGAACGAGATATGTGCAGCTCCTATCGGGATTGTCGGTGCATCGGGCGGTCTTGCTGGTCTTGTTTTACCATTGTCGAAATGTCTTGTTAACCGGGATTCCGAGTCTGATTGGGTCTTCCTGGGAGAAGGTATATCCTTCGTTGATCGCGAGAGCTTATCATGGGCTAAGTTGGGACACCCCTGCAGGGTATAATCTTTCGAAAGTCGTGCCTGCGGTTATTGGCAGATGGGAATTTGTTAATGTCCGTTTGTAGATAAATTGACACCTGATTCGAATTAAAATGCATCAACCGCGTGTGTAGCCGTGATGGTCTCTTCTCGGTGGAGTCCGGGAAGTGAACACGGTTTCTGGGTTATGTTTAACGTAAGTAGGAGTTCAGGATCACTTCTTGATCATTGCTAGCTTCACGACCATTCCGCTTGCACTCTTCTCTTATTTGCGTATGTTAGCCACCATATATGCTTAGTCGCTGCTGCAACCTCACCACTTTACCCCTTCGTTTCCCCTTAAGCTTTGCTAGTCTTGATACCCATGGTAATGGGATTGCTGAGTCCTCGTGGCTCACAGATTACTACTACAACAGTTGCAGGTACAGGTTTTGCGATGACCATCACGCAAGAGCGATGTTTGCTTGTTTTGGAGTACTTCTTCTGCTTCTTCTTCGATCAGGGGATAGGTTCCAGGTCGGCAGCCTAGGCTAGCAGGGTGGATGTCGTTTGAGTTTCTGTTTGTGTTTCATCCGTAGTCGGATGTTGCTCTTATGTATTGTGATGTTGTACTCATGTGGCATTGTATGCCTTTTGTATGTATCCCCATCTATTATGTAATGTTGATGTAATGATATCCACCTTGCAAAAGCATTTCAATATGTGGGTCTATCCTTGGTGGGATCTTCGAGTTCCTTTTGGATAGGGTCGCATATTGGTCATGACAAGTTGGTATCAGAGCCTCGACCGACCATAGGAGCCCCCTTGATTGTTGGCCGTTGTTGAGTCTAGAAAAAAAAACTATTTTGAGTCTTAGGATTATATATATTGGAGAGTAGGATTATTTTTACTCCCTAGTCCCTTCGTCGCTCTGGTGAGGTCTCCTGACGTAGATGTTTTGACTTTCCTCTCCTCAAATTTCACTAAAAAAAATTTAGGATCACGCGGGTATCTTGGAATCTTTCCGATGGTTTTGTGACGAGAACATTGTTCTTGGTGCCTCCTGTCTATTATGTGGCATTGACCCGGGGAGTTGAGCTCCGAGGTGTTGTCGTCACAATTTTATCGTTGCAGTTCTGGAATACCTGAGTTTTGCTGACATCGAAGATCTCTTTTATGCAGTTGTTGGTGAGATAACCTCGACGTCACCCAGTACTGGGGAGTTCGGGAGTATTGCCATAACTCGTATAATGGATGCTTTTCGAAGGTTGAGGTACACGATTTCCGGAGTTTTCTTGGTTATGTGTTGACGGATGGATACAGCTGGATGTAGGGATTGTTAGTTTGGGTGAGATATATATTGCTTCCCCTGTATCCCCAACACCAGATTACATAACCAGAAAGTTTCGGGAGTTTATAGGTGGGAATTCAAGTAGCTCCTAGAATATCTTTCCGACAGATGCATGATATGGGATTGGGTAAATCTCTATCATATGTATTTGTTCCAGCTTATTCTGCAAGCCAATTCTTTGTTTTGTTTTATTTGTGGTATTCGAGTTGCCTCAATGTCAAGTGTTGATTCCATACCTTTTCTAAACGGTGTTCTCATATTTCTATGGGAGTGCTAATCCTTTTGATCATCGAGATTGTCATGTACCGGCGTGCTTCTCTTCAAGTGGATCCGATAATTTTCAACACCCGCAAGATCAACTCTAAGTTTTCTCACCGGTGTTTGTTTCATCCGTCCCCAAGTTGCCTTTGTTTTCCCGCCCTCCCACCCTTTTTCTTCAAGGACTCATATATGTTAATCAAGTATCCATTTATTCATGTGAAGTTTCTCCATTCTTTTCCTGTCAATGTTCTTATCCGGTGATTTCCCAAGAAGATGCTCAACAGTTTTAAGTTCATCATCCTTCATTGTTGTTTCTTCTCCGGTGGATCCAATTCAAGCTTTCAGTGTTGATCATATTCCTTTCCTCGTGTCAAATGCTTTCTCATGCGGGTGCACCTCTCAATCACTCACCTCTGGCTATTCATGTGTTCCAGAGTGTTGAAGATATCTCAGAAGATTTGTGTTTCCATTCTTAATCTGTTGAATCTATTTGGAGATCATTATCTCATTCAAGCTATTTAAATCTTACAGGTGCAATCTCTCTTTAAAATCTTTTCCAACGGTGTTTTCTTTTTAGTGGGCCCTAACCCACAGGTCTTTTCCCAGGATCTTACCTAACTCTTCGAATTATCAGGAGCGATTCTCAAATTCATTTGAAAGTTTGACGTAAGAATGAAATACCATCAGTCAAATGTCTTTCTCCAAGATCTTTCAAATTCTTTTCATCGTTGATTCAACCTTTCTATTATTCATTTCGGAGTATCTCAACAATTTATGGTGGTGTTTCTCGTCGTCATTTCTCGGATTTTGAAGACCGAAGAAGAGTTCCTCTTAAATCCTTACCCGTTCTTCCAAAGATGCGTAGTTCAAGCTTGATGCCATCCTCTCATAATTGTTTTCGATTGTGAGAATTCTTTTCAACCATCTGATGCATTTCAGGAGTCGCTTCCTTTCTTGATAATCCATATGCCATCATTTTTGAATATTACTCATTCTCAACCTTCAACTTTTGTTCTCCAAATCTTACCGGTGGATCATTCAAGTATTCTCTAATAAGCTCATGATATCTTCGTTAACTTGTATCTAAATCCCCTCAAGTATCTTCATTCTTCCCGGTGAATTGTGCCTTTGCTACTTTCATTGTCAATTCTTACGGTGGTTCATTCAGGATTTCTCTTCCTCTGTTATGATATCAAATATTCGTTGTTTCCAAATCCATCGGTGGTTCCATCAAAACCTTCTGAAGTTTATGCTATATCTCTCTTAATTCTTTCTACGAGAATAAGTAGTATGCCAAATCCGTTGCTTGTCATCAATTTAAATTGGTGAAGGATAGGCATGACATAATTCTTATTCTTGTTTCATCCAAGTGATTAATTCCTTCTTCCAGAGATTGTTCATGATGAAGTAATTCTCGGTTCTACTATTCATCTTTTCTTTCTGGAGTTCCAAGTTCTCTCGGTTATATCATCGCAAAGCTCCATCTAAATCATTGCAAGGCTTCACCTTGTGTTTCCAACTTCTCTTTCTTTCTATCATCCTTTCATTACCGGAGTTCTTCATGGAGGCTCTACATGATGGTTCATCAAGGATTTCTTTCATTCTCACTTTGTTCTTCAAGATTTCTCTCAGAGCTAAGATCCGCCAAGCTATACTCAAAAAATAAACATGGTGCTGAACACATGTCTTGTTTTGAGGAGTTCAAGTATTCTTCTTCTTGCATGTCGAAGTGCTATTCTTTCTACCTTATCTTTTGAGGTGGTGTTATGTCATTCTTGACAATTTTCATTCATGTTTCACGATTCACATGTTGTCAAGAACGAGGTATTTTAAATCCATCAATCTCTTTGTTGGAGTTATCTTGGTATAGATTTCACCTAAAGTCTTCCCTAAGGAATGTTGTATTGTGGTGCTTATCAATGATCCAAGTTTTCTCCTATTCTCTCGGCAAAAGCAGTTTTCATCTCTTCATGGATCTCAAGCAAGTATTTGTTTTCGGTAGTGGCAGAATTTCACCTCAATTTTGAGATGTTTTCCATAAGCCCACTACAAGCTTACTCGTTTCGTTGTTGGTTTTCCATCAACCTCGTTGTAACCTTCTCGGAAGGATGCTTTCCAAGCTCACTTGTGGCACAAGTTGGCATTTTCTTCTCCATTCTGTTATTCCAATGATCTATCTTCTATTCTTTCTCCCGGAGGCATTGTGATGTTGCTCTTTTCACTCATCATCTCGAATTGTGAGGATCGTGTTCTTTTCTTTCTTATCCATTTAACCGGAGTTGTGTTCTCATTAAAGTTCTTTCATCTTATTAAGTTTTGCCTCTATTTTCAACCTTAGTGCTGTCTGAAATCCTTCTTACCCATTGTGCCATTCTTTCAATAGTTCCGGAGGCAGTGTGTTGTCGATTTCATCAAGTATCATCCCATCTTCTCAAGTTCATGTTCTATTCCTTCCATGTTCAATCAGAGTGCTGCCCAAATTCTTCCTCTCTCATTTTGTTTTAACCAAGTGGTTTCAAATTCTAGATTGTCCATTAAACTCTTGGTTCATGCCTTTGCAACCTTCTGGGTTCTTGTCGTATCACTTGTTCCTCTTATCTAACAGAGTGTTTCATTTCCTTTCCTCTCAGTTGTGGCATTTCTTCAAGTTTTCTACCTCTCAAGGTTCATGGTTTCACTCGTTTGTCGAAGAAGCAACTTAGTTTACCTCTTATCTTCCTCTTCCTTTTCTCTCCGGTGCCATCCTAGATCTCGGGACGAGATCCTCTCGTAGTGGTGGAGTGTTGTAATGCCCCGGATACAACTTTCCATATTCGTAACTCCAACTCTTGCCTTTTCCGGAGATGCGATATTTTATTTCCTCCGTGGTTGGGTTTTGTCTGTGGTTTTGCATTTTGTTCTTGTCATGCATCTCGTCTCATGTCATCATTCGCATTGCATCGGCATCATTTTCATAAAACTTGCATCCGCTCGTAGTTGCCGTGTCCCCCCTTGCTTTCGTTGACCGTTCCGAGACCAATCGGGTTTTCGCTTCCCTCTTGACCCTGACCACCTAACCCCTCTTGCCAGCTCTTAGACCCCTCGCGCGCGCGTCCGAAACTGCCCCGAACCCGAACCAGTCTATCGTTACCGTTGGATCTGGATCATCCCCTAACATCTATAAAACATCTCCCTTTCCTTATTTGGATTCCCTAGCCTATTTTTCTCGACCGCCCGATTTCGATCGGACTGACCGGTTTAACTTCTACCCTAACCACCACCTTGTATAAAAAAGCCAATGCTATAAATATCAGTCCAAACCCTAGGCTAGGCAATCCCATCAATCATTTCCTCCCCGCCGCCGCAAAAAAACCTCCACCTTGTCTCCTCTTCGTTTTCCCCTCGGGATCACCAGTGAGCCAATCACCAGCCTCATCCTTCCATCGATCCAATCCAACCAGCTGCAGCCACCCTCCTTGGAATCCCCCTCGATCAAATCCATCCATCCAGCCCGCAGCAGTGCCTCCCCTCGGTGGCTCGATCCCCTCCTCATGCTCGAGCCCTCTGCCCCGAGCTCCTCCCATGGCGCCCTCGTTCACGAGCATCTTCGCGCCCCAGGTCGTGTGCCCCTGCCTCTCTCTTCTTTTCCCTCTCCATCTCTCTACTCTCTCATGGTCTCTCTCTCTCTCTCATTCTCTACACGGGGACATGGCGCCGCTCGTTCTTCTGCAAGCCGGAGCAAGGATCCGTAGGACCCCCGCCGTTCGGATCCGCAACGCCGTGCTCCTCACCGACGCCCGCGCCGGCGACTAGCAGGACAGCCGCGTCCCTCCTGTGTTTCCTTCTCGTCCTTCTCCTTTCCCTGTTCCCTCTCTGAATCTCTCTCTCCCTCCTTTCTTCAGGTAATAGCAGTTGCCACTGCCCTCGTGGAGCTCCCACGCAGGACCTCGCCGTCGTTCCGCGCCAGATTCGGCCGGGGACCGCTGGATCTCGCCGCCTCCGCCATGAACCCGTCCTTCCCCGACCTCCTCCGTTCCCTGCATCGCCTGAAGCCGCCGCGGTCTCTGCATCCTCTACATCGAGCAGGTGCTTGCCTGCACGCCCGCTCGCCCGCTCGTTGACCGCGTCGCGCCAGGGCCAGCGGCCTCCAGGCCCAGCGCGCCCCTCTTGCAGCCTCCCCTCCGACCGGCCAAGGCCCAGCCGTTGGCCAGATCCAGCCCAGCTAGGTGAGGACGCGCCCAGCCCCCTAGCCTCTCCTCTGTTGGGCCTGCTCCAGCCAGTTTTGGCCCGTGTTGTTTTTTTCCTGAACGAATTTGCCTATTTATCCAGTGAATTAACAACTTTACAGAAAACCCCTCAATATTCATGCATTTAATATCTCACAAACCGTGCATCGGATTAAAATGGTTTAAACATGTAAATTGCTTAGAATTTTGTGTAGATTAATAATATGCCATTTTCATACATGTTTAAAATGTTTAAAATGCTGTTTGTGTTAATTTGCATAAATGCCATGTTAAAATGTTTTATTTCATAACTAAATAACCGTAGCTCGGTTTTAAATAAACTTTATATGTAAATGGGGTGGAAAAATGCCTAGTTTAACATGGTGCACTTTATTTAATTGTTTAACAATATTAAAATATGTTTTAGGGCAGAACAGTACCAAATCTAAAATATGCACATGGGGATTTTCCGGATTTGTTGTTTGTAACTTCTGGCCTCATTTAAACTTGCTTAGATAGGTAGTATTCTCTTGCTTCACCTCTTGCCATGTTTAACAACATTTAACATTGTTGTGTACCTAAACGAGAGCGAACTAAATAACTCAGATGTGGTGTTTCGTCAATATGCAACTCGTTGCATATTGAGCTCCACTTAACTTGTAGTATTATTTGTTGCACTTTGCCATGCCATGCCTCTTTAAACCGGACATGCATCATACTTGTGTGTGCGTCATGCCATGTTTATGTGATGTTTGTTTACCATGTTGTTTGCTTCTTTCCGGGTTGCCTTCGGTTTCGTTCCGGAGTTGTGAGGATTCGTTCGACTATGTCCGCTTGTCTTCTTCATGGACTCGTTCTTCTTCCTTGCGGGATTTCAGGCAAGATGACCGCTTCCCTGGATCTCACTACTATCATTGCTATGCTAGTTGCTTCGTTCTATCGCTTTGCTGCGTTACCTATCTTTTGCTCCTCAAGCCTCCCAAATTGCCACGAACCTCTAATCTTTGACACCCTTCCTAGCAAACTGTTGCTTGGCTATGTTACCGCTTTGCTCAGCCCCTCTTATAGCGTTGTTAGTTGCAGGTGAAGTTGAAGATTGCTCCATGGTGGACAGGATTATGTTGGGATATCACAATATCTCTTATATTATTAATGCATCTATATATTTGGTAAAGGTGGAAGGCTCGGCCTTATGCCTGGTGTTTTGTTCCACTCTTGCCACCCTAGTTTCCGTCATACCAGTGTTATGTTCCCGGATTTTGCGTTCCTTATGCGGTCGGGTGATTTATGGGACCCCCTTTATAGTTCGCTTTGAATAAAACTCCTCCAGCAAGGCCCAACATTGGTTTTACCATTTGCCTCACGACCACCTATATTTCCCCTGGGAGTAATTAACCTAAGGGTCATCTTTATTCAGCCCCCCCGGGCCAGTGCTTGTCTAAGTGTTGGTCCGAACCCGAGCCACTTGCAGCGCCACCTCGGGGAAACTCGAGGTCTGGTTTTAGTTGTACGTAGTGTTCATCCGGTGTTGCCCTGAGAACGAGATATGTGCAGCTCCTATCGAGATTGTCGGCGCATCGGGCGGTCTTGCTGGTCTTGTTTTACCATTGCCAAAATGTCTTGTTAACCGGGATTCCGAGTCTGATCGGGTCTTCCTGGGAGAAGGTATATCCTTCGTTGACCGCAAGAGCTTATCATGGGCTAAGTTGGGACACCCCTGCAGGGTATAATCTTTCGAAAGCCATGCCTGCGGTTATTGGCAGATGGGAATTTGTTAATGTCCGGTTGTAGATAACTTGACACCTGATTTGAATTAAAATGCATCAACCGCGTGTGTAGCCGTGATGGTCTCTTCTCGGTGGAGTCCGGGAAGTGAACATGGTTTCTGGGTTATGTTTGACGTAAGTAGGAGTTCAGGATCACTTCTTGATCATTGCTAGCTTCATGACCATTCCGCTTGCTCTCTTCTCGCTCTTATTTGCGTATGTTAGCCACCATATATGCTTAGTCGCTGCTGCAACCTCACCACTTTACCCCTTCGTTTCCCTTTGAGCTTTGCTAGTCTTGATACCCATGGTAATGGGATTGCTGAGTCCTCGTGGCTCACAGATTACTACTACAACAGTTGCAGGTACAGGTTTTGCGATGACCATGACGCAAGAGCGATGTTTGCTTGTTTTGGAGTACTTCTTCTGCTACTTCTTCGATCAGGGGATAGGTTCCAGGCCGGCAGCCTGGGCTAGCAGGGTGGATGTCGTTTGAGTTTCTATTTGTGTTTCATCCATAGTCGGATGTTGCTCTTATGTATTGTGATGTTGTATTCATGCGGCATTGTATGCCTTTTGTATGTATCCCCATCTATTATGTAATGTTGATGTAATGATATCCACCTTGCAAAAGCGTTTCAATATGCGGGTCTATCCTTGGTGGGATCTCCGAGTTCCTTTTGGATAGGGTCGCATATTGGGCGTGACACCCTAGTACTTCTCTGCGCTCACCCATCACATATTTGTTCCAGTCTTGCATTATTAAGCATCCGTTGCTAATCTTGAATGCACTACAGTAATCTGTAGGATATCTTGGCCGTAAGCTAATAATACTCATGGTACCTTTAGTCTCGATCCCATAAGGCACAACATTCATCGGGACTCCCTGTTGAAGAACATCGTATGGTAACATACTTAGCAATGAAGTTTAGCTTCAAAAATAATGTATGGAAAAGATGCACCGAGGACAAATATTAAGAATCTTACACGTATACGACCAATAGTGTGCGTACTGAAAACATAATGACTGAGCACGTTTTCAGTACGAACACTATTGGTCGCACGTTTTCAGTACTAACATTTCTAAATGCAGGAAGAAAATTTGTCTTGACAGTATCAAGATCCGCAAGCCATGAAACATAATGACTGAGCTCCTCGCAGTTGCTTTTAGCCCCGGCACAGTATACGGTCATGTCTACCAAGTGCTGGACATGTTTGCTTGCACCAAAATAAGCTATCAATAGAAATTAATTGTCAACTATTTTTGAATAAACAATATCAAAGACATAAATATGGTTGAGAAACTCACATTTTGGTATAACTGGAGGCGTCTGCACATCGACCCAGATGTCGGTATTACCTTCAATATCATCTTCCGGACGAATATCAAAGGTGATAACCATATCAGGCTCAAATGCATAAGTCTTGCATAGTGCTCGCCATATTTTGCATCCAAAATAGGTGTAGTCGTCTGAATTGTATAATTTTGTGTGGAAAATATAACCATGGTCGGTCTTCAAGTAAAATTTCTTTACCTCCATAGTACGACTGCAACCTATCTTATCCAATACAAAAACTCTTGCATGGTAGGGGATATGCTAGTAGAATAGTAAAAACAAATTATAAGTTGAAGCAAATGAAGCATATGTCATGCTTAATTTTGAAAAAAGACTTGTTGTTGTGACTTACTGTATCCACTTCGAAGTTCTCGTCCAGCTTGATGCTGAAGCGCCTATCATCATCTAGGAAGATTCCGTCGCACAGGCCGCGCTCGTCTTCGCAGTATTTGCAAATACCGAAATCCTTTTCGTTGTCAGACATTTCCTATGTTCATCGTTAGAACATTAATTGAAAATCGATCGAAGACAACTACCAGGATACTCAACACACAAATCCGGGGCACTCGATATTTCCTACATATTCTCGCACAAGTCATGCCAAAATTCATGGAAAAATCCGGCATGACCTTTGCTAAAATAGGACATATCGAGCGCCTGAAATTTGCCGGAATGAAAGGAATCAACACTCCGGAAAAACATAGGCCACTCAGAGGTGTAACCTGCAAACATGACCGGCCACTTGGGCAAGCACATATCATATTTGAGCAACACAAGATATACATTTCAAAATATCTTATAGGACTCAAATTAGCATGCATTGAATAAGCTAAAGTAAATCATCTCATGCGTGTTCGTACATCATCGAATATTATCCCTAATACATCCTGAATAATGTCATACATATAACATCACTAATACAACTAAAACCCTAGCACACGACAGGTATCGGCGCGGGCGATGGACACCCACAGAGAAGGAACCATCACGAGATCATAGCTCCAGTGAGATCCCTGGAGAACGTGCCAGGTATTGGAGAACCTGTGCTCCAACGCAAACAAGTAGCGACGGACGTGCGCGTCCTCCTCACACTACTAGGAAAAGGGCTATAGATGGAATTGACACTAATGGCGCACCAGACATGTGGTGCGCCATTACTATATACTAATGGCGCACCATGTGTTGGTACGCCATTAGTGTCCAAATACTAATGGCGCACCACATCGCGGGTGCGCCATTAGTAAATATTTTTTTAAAATTTTTGTCAAAACTACTAATGGCGCACCGTGGGAGTGGTGCGCCATTACTAGTTGAATTAGTAATGGCGCACCATGCCACGGTGCGCCATTAGTAACTTGGCCAC
>NC_041387.1:630607578-630611177 GCF_002162155.2 Triticum dicoccoides
TTCAGTTTTAAAAAAAAATAAAAGAAAATGATGAAAATGTCAAAAAAATAAAATAAAATAAGTTTCCCATGTGATATGTGGTCTAGTTGTTGGGAAAATTTGCAACTATGAATTTCGACTTCATTTGCAAAATCTCTCGAGAATTTGTAAAAATGGGCATAACTTTTGCATACTAACTCGGATGAAAAAGTTTTTTATATGAAAAATCATCTACTCGAAAAGTTACATCCGAATTTTCAGGGTGTAATGAACTCGGGCCGTGGGCCTTTGCTTTAAACATTTGTGTGTAAATGTTGTGAGCGTTTGTTTGCTTTTTGCCTTCCGCTTTTTTGAACTGATTTCATGCGCTTCTCCTCTCTGAAACCTCCCCCCACGAGTCAGACGGCCGAGGCTCCGGTCCGTGACAAGGAGTTCGATTCTTCGAGAGGGGCGCGCAGGACTTGGCTCCTTAGAAGCGTTGAGCGCGAGCGAAACACCCATAGGGCCGGCTGGCGGCAATCCGGCTTGGCCGGTTGGTAAGCAGCCGGTCGTGCGGCTAACTTAGTTGATGAGCGACGGGCCGAGTTGATCGATCCGGCGGCCTTTGACTTAGTTTATGAATCGTAGGGGACCTTTGGCCTATTGTGCTTGCCCGCCATCAGCCAGAGCTGGATCTGCGGTTTTAGGGCGAAGTGGGGGACCGTGGCATCCTAACTTATCAGGAATCACCAAGTAAAGCGCTGGGGTGGCGACCAAGCCGGCCTGCCCCCGAGCCCCCAGGTCGAGCGAGTCGAGACGGCGGCTGGGTTCGGTAGTAAAGTGATGCAAAATATGGACGCAATAAATTGGTCGGCAAAAGGCATCCCCCGAGTCTCGTTTGGGGACCCCGTAGTTTCATATGTTTACAAAAGGCGACGATACATACATTCGTGCGGCTAACTGTAAAATGGGCAGAGGAGTTCCGCGTTCCACGGCCGAGTCGTTTCTTCGCCGGCGGTGTCCCTCTTGTGCTTCTTCGACTTGCGTGCGTCGATGAGGTAGTAGGTGTTGCGATTGCACAAGGCCCTGCTCACGATGAATGGGCCCTCCCATGGAGAGGACAGCTTGTGTTGGCCTGCCTGCTCTTGGACGAGTCGGAGGACGAGGTCGCCTTCGCGGAATGCGAGAGGCTTGATCTTCTTGTTGTGGTAGTGCCTCGGGCCTTGCTGGTAGATAGCCGAACGGCTAAGTGCCAGAAGGCGCGCTTCTTCAAGCAGGTCGACACCGTCTTCGCGTGCCTCTCTTGCTTCAGCTTCGGTTTACATCGCGACACGCGGCGAGTCGAACTCGACGTCGGTCAGGATGACGGCTTCAGATCCTTAGACGAGGAAGAACGGGGTGAATCCGGTCGACCAGTTTGGTGTGGTGCGTAGACTCCAGAGAACTACAGGCAACTCGTCAAGCCAACTGCCGGGTGAGCGGTTGAGTGGCTTGACGAGTCGCGGCTTGATGCCGGACAGGATGAGTCTGTTGGCCCGCTCGACCTGCCTGTTGGACTGCAGATGTGCCATGGAGGCCAGGTCGAGCCAGATGCCGGAGATGGAGCAGTATTGTTCGAGAACTCCCTTGGCAAAGTTGGTGCCGTTGTCGGTGATGATGTTGTTCGGCATGCCGTAGCGCACCGCTATGTTCTTGATGAACCGGACGGCTATTGGCCCGTCCAGTTTCTTGATTGGTCTTGCCTCGATCCACTTGGTGAATTTTTCCACTACCACCAGCAAGTGCGGCATGCCGCCTCGAGCGGTTTTGAAGGGTCCTACTATGTCGAGTCCCCAGACCGCAAAGGGCTAGGCGATCGGTATGGTGTGGAGTGCTGACGTTGGCTGGTGGCGGCGTTTGTTGAAGTGTTGGCACCCTTCGCACTTGAGGACGAGCGACTCGGCATCTTCGAGGGCCGTTGGCCAGTAGAAGCCGTTTTAGAACGCCTTGGACACCAGGGATCCCGATGCGGTATGGTGCCCACACTCGCCCAGGTGAATGTCGAGGAGGGTGTCGATGCCGTGATCCTGCTTGACACAGTGCTGGAACACGCCGGTAGAGCTGCGCTTGACGAGCTCGTTGTTGATGATGTTGTAGGCAGACGCCCCGCCCTGAACATGCCAAGCCTCGGTCTCGTCCTTGGGGAGAACCCCGTTCTCTACAAATTCTGATATCGGCAAGGCCCGAGATGGGGCCGCGACCACGGTGAAGATGGCCACCTGGGTGGGTTCCGAGTCAGTGGCCCCTGGGCCGGGTTGAGCAGCCCCCGGGTTGGGGACGGGGACGACCGGGTCCGGGGTGATGGTGGTCGGGTTGAGCTGAGCAGCGCCCGGGCCGGGTTCAGCAGCCCCCGGGCCGCTTGCGGTGCGGGCGAGTCTTCTGGAACGTGGATGGACTCGGAGTCCGGCCATGGCTTGACGGACGGCTTGCGCAGGTGCTCGAGGGAGATGACGGACGGGATGGCTTGACATGACGAGGAAATCTTGGTGAGCGTGTCGGCTGCCTTGTTCTTCGCGTGCGGGACGTGGAGGAACTCGCAGCCATCAAAGGATCCGGACAGCTTTTGGATGAGGAAGCGGTAGCTTGCCATGTTGGAGTCACGGGCGTCCCACTCATCGGAGCACTACTGCACCACCAAGTCTGAGTCGCCGCAGCATAGGATGCGCCAGATGCCGAGTTCCTTGGCAAGCCGGAGGCCGTGCACAAGGGCTTCGTATTCAGCGACGTTGTTGGAGGCGGCGAAGTGGATCTGGAGCGTGTAGCAGAGTCGGTCGCCCTTTGGAGATGACAGTACGATGTTGACCCCTAAGCCGAGTCTCATCTTGGAACCGTCAAAGTAAATGTGCCAATGTGTCAAGTCGGGAGGCGGCGACAAGTACTGGGTCTCGGTCCAGTCGACGAGGAAATCGGATAGGGCCTGAGACTTGATCATGCTGCGGGGCTCATAGAGGATGGTGTGGCCGGCTAGCTGGATCGCCCATTTGGCGACCCGGCCAGAGGCGTCCCGGCACCTGATAATTTCTATGATAGGCGCCATGCTGACGACGGTGACGACGTGCTCTTGAAAGTACTGATTCAGCTTCTTGGCGGTGAGGTACCACTACAAAAAAAAAGACACATCCGTGACATTTTGGGCCGAACGAATTTTTTTTCTCTCATACATATGACACTTCTATGACGATAATTGTGACAAAACCCTGTATCATCATAGATGTGTTGGGCTCCTACTTCTATGACAAAAAATCATGACAGAAAATGGGCTTTTCGTCTTGGGCGGGCCGGAGACGCAGCTGCATGACATTCTTTGGGCCGTCCATGATGGAAAAAAACCGTGGTAGAAGCGAGGGTGAGGAAAATTTTGGGGATTTCCCGGTTACGGTGGGAGGTCGGGGCCGAGCGATGCGCGTTTCTATCGTACACGTACGTGCGTGTGTGCGAGGCGTTGGCTCTAACTGAACCCGAGCGAGGCGTTCGGCTCTAACTGAACCTGAGGAGTTGCGCTGCAGGCTACGCGTTACTGAACCCGATCGATCGATCGATGGCTGTTAACTGAACCCGATCGAGCGATTCCTTCGCTACTGCTGCTAACTGAAGCCGATCGA
>NC_041387.1:630611445-630629595 GCF_002162155.2 Triticum dicoccoides
AACAGTAGACGGTGGAGGGGTGGTTGAACAGGACCCCGTGGTGTGGAGGGCTGGATGAACAGTAGACGGTGGAGGGGTGACCGTGGAGGGGTGGATGAACAGGACCCCGCGGTGTGGAGGGCTGGATGAATAGTAGATGATGGAGGGGTTCCCGTGGAGGGGTGGTTGAACAGTAGCCGGTGGAGCAGCGCGCGGTGGAGGCTGGATGAACAGGAGCCCGTGGAGGCTGGAGGAGGTCGACGGTGGAGATGAACAGTATCCTGTGGAGTCCCGTTTTAAGGTATGCCACACCCCTCCCGATGAACAGGACCCCCGTTTCGATCGTAGGAGGTCCGCTTCGTCCATTTTGCGGTACGCCACAGACCTCCTGATCAACAGGACCCCCGTTTCGACCGTAGGAGGTCCGTTTTGTCCGTTTTGCGGTACGCCACACCCCTCCCGATCAACAGGACCCCCATTTCGACCGTAGGAGGTCCATTTCCTCCGTTTTGCGGTACGCCACACCCCTCCCGATGAACAAGGTCCCGTTTCGAACATGGCCGGTCGAACACAAGGCCGTTTCCTCCGTTCTGCGGTACGCCAGGTCTCATTTCCATCGCCTGTTCTGTCCAAGCACTCCCGATGAACACGAGGACGCATTCCGTTTCGACCGAGCCAGTTCGCTCCCCATGAACACGACCACGACGCTGCTTCTCCATTCCGACTCATCCATGTACACGAGCCTTGGTCGTACGTATGCGCGAGTAGGCGTTCGAGACCCCGCCCGTATGTACACATACGTGGCCGTATTTTCTTTCTTGCGCACTGGCCGCTGTATGTACGTGTACATGCTACATGCGCGTCTCTACTACGACACATGCACGCCTCTACACCGACCAGTATATATGTATGTACACGTTCGCGACCAGAATGACAACGCTACGTACGCTTCGACCAGGTAGGTCCCGACTGTCAGGCACTTCCTTGCGTGCGAAGATGTAGCTGGTGGGTCCCAGCAGTCAGGGGGAAACGTTTTTTCATGAAATACGGTGGCCCGTCCGGTGGGTCCCCGCTGTCAGGTAGAGGAATAATAAGGAGGCACTTCCTTGCTGCGGCCGTGGACCCAGCTGTCAGCCTCTCCACGTACAGTCCATGTCCGATGGAAGCCGTTCCTTGACCACATTGACCACGCCGCGCCGAGAGCTCTAGGGTGGTGGACGACGGCGAGGCCTGGGAAGGGGACGACATGGAGCCGGGGAAGATGCGGCAGTGGATGCCCACACCTAGAGGAGTATGAGGGTTCACTAGTTCGCTGCGGTGTGAGGCTGCCGTCGCCGCAGAATAACAGGGGGTGTGGGTGAGTAGAGGGATGGCCTGGCCTGCGGTGGGAGTAGTAGGCGGCGGTGAGGCCTCCGCCGCATCGCAGCCGGCCACAGGAGGCAGGAGCACGGGGCACGACCGATGCTGTTTTGGGCGGCTGGAGCAAGAAGACTAGAGGTTGAAGAAGCACTACGACCGTTGGATGGACATTGTACGGTCACTGGAGCTAGAATCGTGCATATTGACTAAGTTGGCCAAGACCTCCGTCCCCGTCAACTTAGTAGGCCCACAAGTCAGCCTGCCACTATACTGGGTCCCAGCTAACAGGGGGAGTATTCATTTTTTTGTGCGTAATAAGGAGGCACATCCTTGCGTGCGAAGATATAGCTGGTGGGTCTGAGCTGTCAGCGGCGGTAACGTTTTCTTCATGAAATACAGAGGCCCTTTCAGTGGGTCCATGATGTCAGGTGGAGGAATCATTTTTTGCGCGTAATAAGGAGGCATTTCCTTGCGTGCGGCCATGGACCCAGGTGTCGGCCTCTCCACGTACAGTCCACTTCAGATGCATGTCAGTCGTTGACCACATTGACCAGGCCGCGCCGAGAGCACCAGGGCGGTGGATGACGGCGAGGCCTAGGAAGGGAACGACACGGAGGCAGGGAAGACTCGATAGTTGTTTCCCACGTGGAGGGGAGTACGACTGTTTCAGGGTTTACTGGTTCGTCTGCCGTCGCCGGAGAATAACAACAGGTGTGGGACTGTGGGTGAGTAGAGGGATGGCTAGGACAGCGATGGGAGTACGGTGGGGCGGTGAGGCCTGTGCGGCAGCATAGACGGCCGCGGGGAGGAGGGAGCAGGCAGTCCCGCCGGCGCTTGTTTCAGCGGCTGGAGCAGGAAGAGCAAAGATTGAAGAAGCACGACGGCCGTTGGATGGCCATCCAACAGTCACTGCTTGTGCGTCAACCTTTTTTTTAGGAAAGCCTCAAATCTGTGGAAAACAACATACAACCCATCTGCCATTATTTCTAATAATTTACAGCCCATTTGCTAATTCTTAAGGTTTTTTTGGAGCACATATTCTTTTTGTTAGCATTACAGCCCATATTGTGGCCACGGTTAAAAAATTATATGAATTTTTGCATATTTCAGTGCGGTCCGAACTGTTTTTAATCCCGAAATTTCGACTCGCATTCAAACTGAATTTAAAAATAAATGTATATCAATATAAAATCCAACAAATTCTCCACGCATAAAATTAATGTAATTTAAAATCTCGAAATGAAAAAAAAGATATTTGAAACTAATTGATGGTTAGATGTGTTTTAAAAATGTACAACCCATTTGTCATTACTGATGGGCCATTTTCTCGGCCAGCCGAATGAAAGCTCTCCTCGTCTTGAAAGATTTGCAGCCCAACAGGTCTGACAAAGAGACTTACTTGGCAAGTCACAAAAAAACTGGGCTGTGGCCGTGGACCCAGCTGTCAACCTTATTTTGCATATTTCGGTGGAGTCCGAACTGTTGTAATCCCAAAATGTTAAACATTTTTTTAAGAACTTATTGATTTGCCAAAAAAATCTTTTCGTTTTTGTAAGCAAATAAGACGGGAGACAATTGAGTTGGTTTAAGGGAAAACCAGTGGTAAAAAAATCAGCGCTGGGTGGGAAAAACAACAAAAATAAGGATGTAAATATGAAAAGGGAATTTTATGTGTTTTCAATATAATGATACGTGTATATGAACTAGTAAAACTATAGGTAGAGATTAGAAAACATATGTAGGACATGTGTTTCAAGAGGAAAATAGAACTGGGCTCACTACTAGGGAAAACCCTAGCAGTAGCGCTGGTTTTGTGCTCACTAGTAGCGCGGGTAGGCATGCTACTAATAAGGAGCTACAGCTATTGCTTAGCAGTGACGCGTGCCGGCGCGCACTACTGCTAGGACAAATAGCTGTAGTGTTTGTTCACCCCCACGCTACTGCTAATGAAACTAGTGGCAGCGCATTTTCTCTCCATCGCTACTAGTATTCATTTTTTATTTTTTTATTTTTAGTGTATTTATGCGGTTTTCTCTCCATCGTACAAATATTGGTACAATACCAGTTATGAGGATTACATCATTATGTCCAGTGTGTCAAATGAAGGTGGATTAGGTTCAAGTGGACGCAATATGTGGTGCATGTCAAAAGTATACTACTAATCCAAACTTGATCTAGTTTGGACTAGTAGTACTTTCGATGTGCACCACATGTTGCCTCCACTTGAATCTAATCCGCCAGCACAAGCTATTTAATCATCATCATAGTAATTACCACCAACATTATTTATTTAATCACCACTAACACTAGCTAATAATAATCATCATAGTGATTACCACCAATACTAGCTATTTTATCATCATAGTAATAGTGTAGCACATCATCATCCTCAAACTCATATCTAGCTAGCTAATCACTCCTGCTGCTCTCTCTTAGGTAAAATAGCATAAAACATGTGTAGCTCTCCTCATTGATCAAGTTGGAGCATGCAGATGAACCTATCTCCTAATTGTGGGATGCGCTTCTGTTTGCTGCCCCCTATGTAACGCCCCGGATACAACTTTCCATATTCGTAAGTCCAACTCTTGCCTTTTCCGGAGATGCGATATTTTATTTCCTCCGTGGTTGGGTTTTGTCTGTTGTTTTGCATTTTGTTCTTGTCATGCATCTCGTCTCATGTCATCATTCGCATTGCATCGGCATCGTTTTCATAAAACTTGCATCCGCTCGTAGTTGCGGTGTCCCCCCTTGCTTTCGTTGACCGTTCCGAGACCAATCGGGTTTTCGCTTCCCTCTTGACCCTGACCACCTAACCCCTCTAGCTAGCTCTTAGACCCCTCGCGCGCGCGTCCGAAACTGCCCCGAAGCCGAACCAGTCTATCGTTACCGTTGGATCCAAATCATCCCCTAACATCTATAAAACATCTCCCTTTCCTTATTTGGATTCCCTAGCCTATTTTTCTCGATCGCCCAATTTCGATCGGACGGACCGGTTTAACTTCTACCCTAACCACCACCTTGTATAAAAAAACCAATGATATAAATATCAGCCCAAACCCTAGGCTAGGCAATCCCATCAATCATTTCCTCCCCTCCGCCGCAAAAAAACCTCCACCTTGTCTCCTCTTTGTTTTCCCCTCGGGACCACCAGTGAGCCAATCACAAGCCTCATCCTTCCATCGATCCAATCCAACCAGCAGCAGCCACCCTCCTTGGAATCCCCCTCGATCAAATCCATCCATCCAGCCCGCAGCAGTGCCTCCCCTCGGTGGCTCGATCCCCTGCTCATGCTCGAGCCCTCTGCCCCGAGCTCCTCCCATGGTGCCCTCGTTCACGAGCATCATCGCGCCCCAGGTCGTGTGCCCCTGCCTCTCTCTTCTTTTCCCTCTCCATCTCTCTACTCTCTCATGGTCTCTCTCTCGTTCTCTGCACAGGGACATGGCGCCGCTCGTTCTTCTGCAAGCCGGAGCAAGGATCCGTAGGACCCCCGCCGTTCAGATCCGCAACGCCGTGCTACTCACCGACGCCCACGCCGGCGACTAGCAGGACAGCCGCGTCCCTCCTGTGTTTCCTTCTCGTCCTTCTCCTTTCCCTGTTCCCTCTCTGAATCTCTCTCTCCCTCCTTTCTTCAGGTAACAGCAGTTGCCACTACCCTCGTGGAGCTCCCACGCAGGACCTCGCCGTCGTTCCGGGCCAGATTCGGCCGGGGACCGCTAGATCTCGCCGCCTCCGCCATGAACCCGTCCTTCCCCGACCTCCTCCGTTCCTTGCATTGCCTGAAGCCGCCGCGGTCTCTGCATCCTCTGCATCGAGCAGGTGCTTGCCTATGCGCCCGCTCGCCCGCTCGTTGACCGCGTCGCGCCTGGGCCAGCGGCCTCCAGGCCCAGCGCGCCCCTCCGACCGGCCAAGGCCCAGCCGCTGGCCAGATCCGGCCCAGCGAGGTGAGGACGCGCCCAGCCCCCTGGCGTCTCCTCTGTTGTGCCTGCTCCAGCCAGTTTCGGCCTGTGTTGTTTTTTTTCCTAAATGAATTTGCCTATTTATCCAGTGAATTAACCGTTTTACAGAAAACCCCTCAATATTCATGCATTTAATATCTCACAAACCATGCATCGGATTAAAATGGTTTATACATGTAAATTGCTTAGAATTTTGTGTAGATTAATAATATGCCATTTTCATCCATGTTTAAAATGTTTAAAATTTTGTTTGTGTTAATTTGCATAAATGCCATGTTAAAATGTTTTATTTCATAACTAAATAACCGTAGCTCGGTTTTAAATAAACTTTATATGTAAATGGGGTGGAAAAATGCCTAGTTTAACATGGTGCACCTTATTTTATTGTTTAACAATATTAAAATATGTTTTAGGCCAGAACAGTACCAAATCTAAAATATGCACATGGGGATTTTCCGGAATTGTTGTTTGTAACTTCCAGCCTCATTTAAACTTGCTTAGATAGGTAATTTTCTCTTGCTTCACCTCTTGCCATGTTTAACAACATTTAACATTGTTGTGTACCTAAACGAGAGCGAACTAAATAACTCAGATGTGGTGTTTCATCAATATGCAACTCATTGCATATTGAGCTCCACTTAACTTGTAGTATTGTTTGTTGCACTTTGCCATGCCATGCCTCTTTAAACCGGACATGCATCATACTTGTGTGTGCATCATGCCATGTTTATGTGATGTTTGTTTACCATGTTGTTTGCTTCTTTCCGGGTTGCCTTCGGTTTTGTTCCGGAGTTGTGAGGATTCGTTCGACTACGTCCGCTTGTCTTCTTCATGGACTTGTTCTTCTTCCTTGCGGGATTTCAGGCAAGATGACCGCTACCCTGGATCTCACTACTATCATTGTTATGCTATTTGCTTCGTTCTATCGCTTTGCTGCATTACCTATCTTTTGCTCCTCAAGCTTCCCAAATTGCCACGAACCTCTAATCTTTGACACCCTTCCTAGCAAACCGTTGCTTGGCTATGTTACCGCTTTGCTCAGCCCCTCTTATAGCGTTGTTAGTTGCAGGTGAAGTTGAAGATTGCTCCATGGTGGACAGGATTATGTTGGGATATCACAATATCTCTTATATTATTAATGCATCTATATATTTGGTAAAGGGTGGAAGGCTCGGCCTTATGCCTGGTGTTTTGTTCCACTCTTGCCGCCCTAGTTTCCGTCATACCGGTGTTATGTTCCCGGATTTTGCGTTCCTTACGCGGTCGGGTGATTTATGGGACCCCCTTGACAGTTCGCTTTGAATAAAACTCCTCCAGCAAGGCCCAACATTGGTTTTACCATTTGCCTCACCACCACCTATATTTCCCCTGGGAGTAATTAACCCAAGGGTCATCTTTATTCAGCCCCCCTGGGCCAGTGCTTGTCTAAGTGTTGGTCCGAACCTGAGCCACTTGCAGCGCCACCTCGGGGAAACTCGAGGTCTGGTTTTAGTTGTACGTAGTGTTCATCCGGTGTTGCCCTGAGAACGAGATATGTTCAGCTCCTATCGGGATTGTCGGTGCATCGGGCGGTCTTGCTGGTCTTGTTTTACCATTGCCGAAATGTCTTGTTAACCAGGATTCCGAGTCTGATCGGGTCTTCCTGGGAGAAGGTATATCCTTCGTTGATCGCGAGAGATTATCATGGGCTAAGTTAGGACACCCCTGCAGGGTATAATCTTTCGAAAGCCGTGCCTGCGGTTATTGGCAGATGGGAATTTGTTAATGTCCGGTTGTAGATAACTTGACACCTGATTCGAATTAAAATGCATCAACCGCGTGTGTAGCCGTGATGGTCTCTTCTTGGTGGAGTTCGAGAAGTGAACACGGTTTCTGGGTTATGTTTGACGTAAGTAGGAGTTCAGGATCACTTCTTGATCATTGATAGCTTCACGACCGTTCCGCTTGCTCTCTTCTCTTATTTGCGTATGTTAGCCACCATATATGCTTAGTCGCTGCTGCAACCTCACCACTTTACCCCTTCGTTTCCCTTTAAGCTTTGCTAATCTTGATACCCATGGTAATGGGATTACTGAGTCCTCGTGGCTCACGGATTACTACTACAACAGTTGCAGGTACATGTTTTGCGATGACCATGACGCAAGAGCGATGTTTGCTTGTTTTGGAGTACTTCTTCTGCTTCTTCTTCGATCAGGGGATAGGTTCCAGGTCGGCAGCCTGGGCTAGCAGGGTGGATGTCGTTTGATTTTCTGTTTGTGTTTCATCCGTAGTCGGATGTTGCTCTTATGTATTGTGATGTTGTATTCATGTGGCATTGTATGCCTTTTGTATGTATCCCCATCTATTATGTAATGTTGATGTAATGATATCCACCTTGCAAAAGCGTTTCAATATGTGGGTCTATCCTTGGTGGGATCTTCGAGTTCCTTTTGGATAGGGTCGCATATTGGGCATGACAAGTTGGTATCAGAGCCTCGACCGACCATAGGAGCCCCCTTGATTGTTGGCCGTTGTTGAGTCTAGAAAAAAAACTATTTTGAGTCTTAGGATTATATATATCGGAGAGTAGGATTCTTTTTACTCCCCAGTCCCTTCGTCGCTCTGGTGAGGTCTCCTGACGTAGATGTTTTGACTTTCCTCTCCTCAAATTTCACTAAAAAAAATTTAGGATCACGCGGGTATCTTGGAATCGTTCCGATGGTTTTGTGACGAGAACATTGTTCTTGGTGGCTCCTGTCTATTATGTGGCATTGACCCTGGGAGTTGAGCTCCGAGGTGTTGTCGTCACAATTTTATTGTTGCAGTTCTGGAATACCTGAGTTTTGCCGACATCGAAAATCTCTTTTATGCAGTTGTTGGTGAGATAACCTCGACGTCACCCAGTACTGGGGAGTTCGGGAGTATTGCCATAACTCGTATAACGGATGCTTTTTGAAGCTTGAGGTACACGATTTCCGGAGTTTTCTTGGTTATGTGTTGACGGATGGATACAGCTGGATGTAGGGATTGTTAGTTTGGGTGAGACATATATTGCTTCCCCTGTATCCCCAACACCAGATTACATAACCAGAAAGTTTTGGGAGTTTATAGGTGGGAATTCAAGTAGCTCCTAGAATATCTTTCCGACAGATGCATGATATGGGATTGGGTAAATCTCTATCATATGTATTTGTTCCAGCTTATTCTGCAAGCCAATTCTTTGTTTTGTTTTATTTGTGGTATTCAAGTTGCTTCAATGTCAAGTGTTGATTCCATACCTTTTCTAAACGGTGTTCTCATATTTCTATGGGAGTGCTAATCCTTTTGATCATCGAGATTGTCATGTACCGGCGTGCTTCTCTTCAAGTGGATCCGATCATTTTCAACACCCGCAAGATCAACTCTAAGTTTTCTCACCGGTGTTTGTTTCATCCGTCCCCAAGTTGCCTTTGTTTTCCCGCCCTCCCACCCTTTTTCTTCAAGGACTCATATATGTTAATCAAGTATCCATTTATTCATGTGAAGTTTCTCCATTCTTTTCCTGTCAATGTTCTTATCCGGTGATTTCCCAAGAAGATGCTCAACAGTTTTAAGTTCATCATCCTTCATTGTTGTTTCTTCTCCGGTGGATCCAATTCAAGCTTTCAGTGTTGATCATATTCCTTTCCTCGTGTCAAATGCTTTCTCATGCGGGTGCACCTCTCAATCACTCACCTCTGGCTATTCATGTGTTCCAGAGTGTTGAAGATATCTCAGAAGATTTGTGTTTCCATTCTTAATCTGTTGAATCTATTTGGAGATCATTATCTCATTCAAGCTATTTAAATCTTACAGGTGCAATCTCTCTTTAAAATCTTTTCCAACGGTGTTTTCTTTTTAGTGGGCCCTAACCCACAGGTCTTTTCCCAGGATCTTACCTAACTCTTCGAATTATCAGGAGCGATTCTCAAATTCATTTGAAAGTTTGACGTAAGAATGAAATACCATCAGTCAAATGTCTTTCTCCAAGATCTTTCAAATTCTTTTCATCATTGATTCAACCTTTCTATTATTCATTTCGGAGTATCTCAACAATTTATGGTGGTGTTTCTCGTCGTCATTTCTCGGATTTTGAAGACCGAAGAAGAGTTCCTCTTAAATCCTTACCCGTTCTTCCAAAGATGCGTAGTTCAAGCTTGATGCCATCCTCTCATAATTGTTTTCGATTGTGAGAATTCTTTTCAACCATTTGATGCATTTCAGGAGTCGCTTCCTTTCTTGATAATCCATATGCCATCATTTCTGAATATTACTCATTCTCAACCTTCAACTTTTGTTCTCCAAATCTTACCGGTGGATCATTCAAGTATTCTCTAATAAGCTCATGATATCTTCGTTAACTTGTATCTAAATCCCCTCAAGTATCTTCATTCTTCCCGGTGAATTGTGCCTTTGCTACTTTCGTTGTCAATTCTTACGGTGGTTCGTTCAGGATTTCTCTTCCTCCATTATGATATCAAATATTCGTTGTTTCCAAATCCATCGGTGGTTCCATCAAAACCTTCTGAAGTTTATGCTATATCTCTCTTAATTCTTTCTACGAGAATAAGTAGTATGCCAAATCCGTTGCTTGTCATCAATTTAAATTGGTGAAGGATAGGCATGACATAATTCTTATTCTTGTTTCATCCAAGTGATTAATTCCTTCTTCCAGAGATTGTTCATGATGAAGTAATTCTCGGTTCTAGTATTCATCTTTTCTTTCCGGAGTTCCAAGTTCTCTCGGTTATATCATCGCAAAGCTCCATCTAAATCATTGCAAGGCTTCACCTTGTGTTTCCAACTTCTCTTTGTTTCTATCATCCTTTCATTACCGGAGTTCTTCATGGAGGCTCTACATGATGGTTCATCAAGGATTTCTTTCATTCTCATTTTGTTCTTCAAGATTTCTCTCAGAGCTAAGATCCGCCAAGCTATACTCAAAAAATAAACATGGTGCTGAACACATGTCTTGTTTTGAGGAGTTCAAGTATTCTTCTTCTTGCATGTCGAAGTGCTATTCTTTCTACCTTATCTTTTGAGGTGGTGTTATGTCATTCTTGACAATTTTCATTCATGTTTCACGATTCACATGTTGTCAAGAACGAGGTATTTTAAATCCATCAATCTCTTCGTTGGACTTATCTTGGTATAGATTTCACCTAAAGCCTTCCCTAAGGAATGTTGTATTGTGGTGCTTATCAATGATCCAAGTTTTCTCCTATTCTCTCGGCAAAAGCAGTTTTCATCTCTTCATGGATCTCAAGCAAGTATTTGTTTTCGATAGTGGCAGAATTTCACCTCAATTTTGAGATATTTTCCATAAGCCCACTACAAGCTTACTCGTTTCGTTGTTGGTTTTCCATCAACCTCGTTGTAACCTTCTCGGAAGGATGCTTTCCAAGCTCACTTGTGGCACAAGTTGGCATTTTCTTCTCCATTCTGTTATTCCAATGATCTATCTTCTATTCTTTCTCCCGGAGGCATTGTGATGTTGCTCTTTTCACTCATCATCTCGAATTGTGAGGATCGTGTTCTTTTCTTTCTTATCCATTTAACCGGAGTGTTGTGTTCTCATTCAAGTTCTTTCATCTTATTAAGTTTTGCCTCTATTTTCAACCTTAGTGCTGTCTGAAATCCTTCTTACCCATTGTGCCATTCTTTCAATAGTTCCGGAGGCAGTGTGTTGTCGATTTCATCAAGTATCATCCCATCTTCTCAAGTTCATGTTCTATTCCTTCCATGTTCAATCAGAGTGCTGCCCGAATTCTTCCTCTCTGATTTTGTTTTAACCGGAGTGGTTTCAAATTCTAGATTGTCCATTAAGCTCTTGGTTCATGCCTTTGCAACCTTCGTGGTTCTTGTCGTATCACTTGTTCCTCTTATCTAACGGAGTGTTTCATTTCCTTTCGTCTCCGTTGTGGCATTTCTTCAAGTTTTCTACCTCTCGAGGTTCATGGTTTCACTCGTTTGTCGAAGAAGCAACTTAGTTTACCTCTTATCTTCCTCTTCCTTTTCTCTCCGGTGCCATCCTAGATCTCGGGACGAGATCCTCTCATAGTGGTGGAGTGTTGTAACGCCCCGGATACAACTTTCCATATTCGTAACTCCAACTCTTGCCTTTTCCGGAGATGCGATATTTTATTTCCTCCGTGGTTGGGTTTTGTTTGTTGTTTTGCATTTTGTTCTTGTCATGCATCTCGTCTCATGTCATCATTCACATTGCATCGGCATCGTTTTCATAAAACTTGCATCCGCTCGTAGTTGCCGTGTCCCCCCTTGCTTTCGTTGACCGTTCCGAGACCAATCGGGTTTTCGCTTCCCTCTTGACCCTGACCACCTAACCCCTCTTGCCAGCTCTTAGACCCCTCGCGCGCGCGTCCGAAACTGCCCCGAACCCGAACCAGTCTATCGTTACCATTGGATCGGGATCATCCCCTAACATCTATAAAACATCTCCCTTTCCTTATTTGGATTCTCTAGCCTATTTTTCTCGACCGCCCGATTTCGATCGGACTGACCGGTTTAACTTCTACCCTAACCACCACCTTGTGTACAAAAACCAATGCTATAAATATCAGTCCAAACACTAGGCTAGGCAATCCCATCAATCATTTCCTCCCCGCCGCCGCAAAAAAACCTCCACCTTGTCTCCTCTTCGTTTTCCCCTCGGGATCACCAGTGAGCCAATCACCAGCCTCATCCTTCCATCGATCCAATCCAACCAGCAGCAGCCACCCTCCTTGGAATCCCCCTCGATGAAATCCATCCATCCAGCCCGCAGTAGTGCCTCCCCTCGGTGGCTCAATCCCCTGCTCATGCTCGAGCCCTATGCCCCGAGCTCCTCCCATGGCGCCCTCTTTCACGAGCATCATCGCGCCCCAGGTCGCGTGCCCCTGCCTCTCTCTTCTTTTCCCTCTCCATCTCTCTACTCTCTCATGGTCTCTCTCTCTCTTGTTCTCTGCACAGGGACATGGCGCCGCTTGTTCTTCTGCAAGCCAGAGCAAGGATCCGTAGGACCCCCGCCGTTCGGATCCGCAACACCGTGCTCCTCACCGACGCCCGCGCCGGCGACTAGCAGGACAGCCGCGTCCCTCCTCTGTTTCCTTCTCGTCCTTCTCCTTTCCCTGTTCCCTCTCTGAATCTCTCTCTCCCTCCTTTCTTCAGGTAACAGCAGTTGCCACTGCCCTCGTGGAGCTCCCACGCAGGACCTCACCGTCGTTCCGCGCCAGATCCGGCCGGGGACCGCTGGATCTCGCCGCCTCCGCCATGAACCCGTCCTTCCCCGACCTCCTCCGTTCCCTGCATCGCCTGAAGCCGTCGCGGTCTCTGCATCCTCTACATCGAGCAGGTGCTCGCCTGCGCGCCCGCTCGCCCGCTCGTTGACCACGTCGCGCCTGGGCCAGCGGCCTCCAGGCCCAGCGTGCCCCTCCTGCAGCCTCCCCTCCGACCGGCCAAGTCCCAGCCGCTGGCCAGATCCGGCCCAGCGAGGTGAAGATGCGCCCAGCCCCCTAGCCTCTCCTCTGTTGGGCCTGCTCCAGCCAGTTTCGGCCCGTGTTGTTTTTTTTTTCCTGAACGAATTTGCCTATTTATCCAGTGAATTAACAGTTTTACAGAAAACCCCTCAATATTCATGCATTTAATATCTTACAAACCGTGCATCGGATTAAAATGGTTTAAACATGTAAATTGCTTAGAATTTTGTGTAGATTAATAATATGCCATTTTCATACATGTTTAAAATGATTAAAATGCTGTTTGTGTTAATTTGCATAAATGCCATGTTAAAATGTTTTATTTCATAACTAAATAACCGTAGCTCGGTTTTAAATAAACTTTATAAGTAAATGGGGGTGGAAAATGCCTAGTTTAACATGGTGCACTTTATTTAATTGTTTAACAATATTAAAATATGTTTTAGGGCAGAATAGTACCAAATCTAAAATATGCATATGGGGATTTTCCGGAATTGTTGTTTGTAACTTCCGGCCTCATTTAAACTTGCTTAGATAGGTAGTTTTCTCTTGCTTCACCTCTTGCCATGTTTAACAACATTTAACATTGTTGTGTACCTAAACGAGAGCGAACTAAATAACTCAGATGTGGTGTTTCGTCAATATGCAACTCGTTGCATATTGAGCTCCACTTAACTTGTAGTATTATTTGTTGCACTTTGCCATGCCATGCCTCTTTAAACCAGACATGCATCATACTTGTGTGTGCGTCATGCCATGTTTATGTGATGTTTGTTTACCATGTTGTTTGCTTCTTTCCATGTTGCCTTCAGTTTTGTTCCGGAGTTGTGAGGATTCGTTCGACTACGTCCGCTTGTCTTCTTCATGGACTTGTTCTTCTTCCTTGCGGGATTTCAGGCAAGATGACCGCTACCCTGGATCTCACTACTATCATTGTTATGCTATTTGCTTCGTTCTATCGCTTTGCTGCGTTACCTATCTTTTGCTCCGCAAGCCTCCCAAATTGCCACGAACCTCTAATCTTTGACACCCTTCCTAGCAAACCGTTGCTTGGCTATGTTACCGCTTTGCTCAGCCCCTCTTATAGCGTTGTTAGTTGCAGGTGAAGTTGAAGATTGCTCCATGGTGGACAGGATTATGTTGGGATATCACAATATCTCTTATATTATTAATGCATCTATATATTTGGTAAAGGGTGGAAGGCTCGGCCTTATGCCTGGTGTTTTGTTCCACTCTTTCCGCCCGAGTTTCCGTCATACCGGTGTTATGTTCCCGGATTTTGCGTTCCTTATGCGGTCGGGTGATTTATGGTACCCCCTTGACAGTTCGCTTTGAATAAAACTCCTCCAGCAAGGCCCAACATTGGTTTTACCATTTGCCTCACCACCACCTATATTTCCCCTGGGAGTAATTAACCCAAGGGTCATCTTTATTCAGCCCCCCCGGGCCAGTGCTTGTCTAAGTGTTGGTCCGAACCAGAGCCACTTGCAGCGCCACCTCGGGGAAACTCGAGGTCTGGTTTTAGTTGTACGTAGTGTTCATCTGGTGTTGCCCTGAGAACGAGATATGTGCAGCTCCTATCGGGATTGTCGGCGCATCGGGCGGTCTTGTTGGTCTTGTTTTACCATTCCCGAAATGTCTTGTTAACCGGGATTCCGAGTCTGATCGGGTCTTCCTGGGAGAAGGTATATCCTTCGTTGATCACGAGAGCTTATCATGGGCTAAGTTGGGACACCCCTGCAGGGTATAATCTTTCGAAAGCCGTGCCTGCGGTTATTGGCAGATGGGAATTTGTTAATGTCCGGTTGTAGATAACTTGACACCTGATTCGAATTAAAATGCATCAACCGCGTGTGTAGCCGTGATGGTCTCTTCTCGGTGGAGTCCGGGAAGCGAACATGGTTTCTGGGTTACGTTTGACGTAAGTAGGAGTTCAGGATCACTTCTTGATCATTGCTAGCTTCATGACCATTCCGCTTGCTCTCTTCTCGCTCTTATATGCATATGTTAGCCACCATATATGCTTAGTCGCTGCTGCAACCTCACCACTTTACCCCTTCATTTCCCTTTAAGATTTGCTAGTCTTGATACCCATGGTAATGGGATTGCTGAGTCCTCGTGGCTCACAGATTACTACTACAACAGTTGCAGGTACAGGTTTTGCGATGACCATGATGCAAGAGCGATGTTTGCTTGTTTTGGAGTACTTCTTCTACTTCTTCTTCGATCAGGGGATAGGTTCCAGGTCGGCAGCCTGGGATAGCAGGGTGGATGTCGTTTGAGTTTCTGTTTGTGTTTCATCCATAGTCGGATGTTGCTCTTATGTATTGTGATGTTGTATTCATGCGGCATTGTATGCCTTTTGTATGTATCCCCATCTATTATGTAATGTTGATGTAATGATATCCACCTTGCAAAAGCGTTTCAATATGCGGGTCTATCCTTGGTGGGATCTTCGAGTTCCTTTTGGATAGGGTCGCATATTGGGCGTGACACCCTAGTACTTCTGTGCGCTCGCCCATCACATATTTGGTCCAGTCTTACATTATTAAGCATCCGTTGCTAATCTTGAATATACTACAGTAATCTGTAGGATATCTTGGCCGTAAGCTAATAATACTCATGGTACATTTAGTCTCGATCCCATAAGGCACAACATTCATCGGGATTCCCTGTTGAAGAACATCGTATGGTAACATACTTAGCAATGAAGTTTAGCTTCAAAAATAATGTATGGAAAAGATGCACCGAGGACAAATATTAAGAATCTTACACGTATACGACCAATAGTGTTCGTACTGAAAACATAATGATTGAGCATGTTTTCTGTACGAACACTATTGGTCGCACGTTTTCAGTACTAACATTTCTAAATGCAGGAAGAAAATTTGTCTTGACAGTATCAAGATCCGCAAGCCATGAAACATAATGACTGAGCTCCTCGCAGTTGCTTTTAGCCCCGGCACAGTATACGGTCATGTCTACCAAGTGCTGGACATGTTTGCTTGCACCGAAATAAGCTATCAATAGAAATTAATTGTCAACTATTTTTGAATAAACAATATCAAAGACATAAATATGGTTGAGAAACTCACATTTTGGTATAACTGGAGGCGTCTGCACATCGAACCAGATGTCGGTATTACCTTCAATATCATCTTCCGGACGAATATCAAAGGTGATAACCATATCAGGCTCAAATGCATAAGTCTTGCATAGTGCTCGCCATATTTTGCATCCAAAATAGGTGTAGTCGTCTGAATTGTATAATTTTGTGTGGAAAATATAACCATGGTCGGTCTTCAAGTAAAATTTCTTTACCTCCATAGTACGACTGCAACCTATCTTATCCAATACAAAAACTCTTGCATGGCAGGGGATACGCTAGTAGAATAGTAAAAACAAATTATAAGTTGAAGCAAATGAAGCATATGTCATGCTTAATTATGAAAAAAGACTTGTCGTTGTGACTTACTGTATCCACTTCGAAGTTCTCGTCCAGCTTGATGCTGAAGCGCCTATCATCATCTAGGAAGATTCCGTCGCACAGGCCGCGCTCATCTTCGCAGTATTTGCAAATACCGAAATCCTTTTCGTTGTCAGACATTTCCTATGTTCGTCGTTAGAACATTAATTAAAAATCGATCAAAGACAACTACCAGGATACTCAACACACAAATCCGGGGCACTCGATATTTCCTACATATTCTGGCACAAGTCAAGCCAAAATTCACGGAAAAATCCGACATGACCTTTGCTAAAATAGGACATATCGAGCGCCTGAAATTTGCCGGAACGGAAATGAATCAACACTACGGAAAAACAAAGGCCACTCAAAGGTGTAACCTGCAAACATGACCGGCCACTTGGGCAAGCACATATCATATTTGAGCAACACAAGATATACATTTCAAAATATCTTATAGGACTCAAATTAGCATGCATTGAATAAGCAAAAGTAAATCATCTCATGCGTGTTCGTACATCATCGAATATTATCACTAATACATCCTGAATAATGTCATACATATAACATCACTAATACAACTAAAACCCTAGCACACGACAGGTATCGGCGCGGGCGGTGGACATCCATAGAGAAGGAACCATCACGAGATCTTAGCTCCAGTGAGATCCCTGGAGAACCTGCCAGGTATTGGAGAACCTATGCTCCAACGCAAACAAGTAGCGACGGACGTGCGCGTCCTCCTCACACTACTAGGAAAAGGGCTATAGATGGAATTGACACTAATGGCGCACCAGACATGTGGTGCGCCATTACTATATACTAATGGCGCACCATGTGTTGGTACGCCATTAGTGTCCAAATACTAATGGCGCACCACATCGCGAGTGCGTCATTAGTAAAAAAAAATTTAATTTTTTTTGTCAAAGCTACTAATGGCGCACTGTGGGAGTGGTGCGCCATTACTAGTTGAACTAGTAATGGCGCACCATGCCACGGTGCGCCATTAGTAACTTGGCCACCACTTCCACCGAATGCACCCCCCCTGTGGATCACCTTTTCAGTTTTAAAAAAATTAAAAGAAAATGATGAAAATGTCAAAAAAATAAAAGAAAATAAGTTTCCCATGTGATATGTGGTCTAGTTGTTGGGAAAATTTGCAAATATGAATTTCGACTTCATTTGCAAAATCTCTCGAGAATTTGTAAAAATGGGCATAACTTTTGCATACTAACTCGGATGAAAAAGTTTTTTATATGAAAAATCATCTACTCGAAAAGTTACATCCTAATTTAATCGGGGGAACCCCGTTAAACATTTTCAAAATCCTCAAAAACCTAACAGAAAGAAAGATACGGGGCTTTTAAGATCTGGAGAGGCAAAAAAATTCAAAAAAATTCAAACTCACTAATGGCGCACCTGCCCATGGTGCGCCATTAGTATCTTCCCGCCTTCAAAATTTAAAATAAGTCAAAAAATAAAAAAAAAGTTACTAATGGCGCACCTGCCCATGGTGCGCCATCAGTATCTTCCCGCCTTCAAAATTCAAAATAAGTCAAAAAAAAGTTACTAATGGCGCACCTGCCCACGGTGCGCCATTAGTATCTTCCCGCCTTCAAAATTCAAAATAAGTCAAAAAAAAGTTACTAATGGCGCACCTGCCCACGGTGCGCCATTACTATGTCGTATATATGGCTGGGCGCACCTCCTCCACTCCACCTCTCCTCCACTCCATCTCCTCCTCTCCTCTCCTCCACTCCATCTCCTCCTCTCCTCTCCTCCACTCCTTCTCCTCCTCTCCTTCTTCTCCTCTCCGGCGACCTCCTCCTCCTCTCCGGCGACCTCCTCCTCCCTCCTCTCCTCTCCTCCCCTCCCCTCCCCTCATGGTTTCTCCTCCCTCCTCTCCGGTGAGCTCCTC
>NC_041387.1:630629878-630631114 GCF_002162155.2 Triticum dicoccoides
CTCCTCCCTCCTCTCCTCCCATTCCCTCATGGTTTCTCCTTCCTCCTCTCCGATGCTTCGGTGAACTCCTCTCCGGCGACCTCCTCCTCCTCTCCGGTGATGTAGGCGAGCGCCTCTCCGGTGACCTCCTCCTCCTCCTCTCCGGCGAACTCCTCTCCGGCAAAAGAACACGGCAAAAGAACGTACAAGATCCAAAAATAGGAACAAAATTTGAAATAATATCGTGCCAAAAAACGAGCAAAAAAACTAGCAACAAATGGGCAAAAAAATCATGATCCAGATCCAAATTCAAAATTCAAAAATAGCAATGGCGCACGGTGGGGGTTAGATGGTGCACCACTACTATTTTCCCGCCTTCAAAATTCAAAAATACTAATGGCGCACCGTGGCCTATACTAATGGCGCACCAGTGGCCTATACTAATGGCGCACTATGGCCTATACTAAGGGCGCACCAGTGGTGCGCCATTAGTATACCAGATACTAATGGCGCATCAGTGGTGCGCCATTAGTAAAAATACTAATGGCGTGCTAGTAATGGCGCACCAGTGATGCGCCATTAGTAGGCAAAACTGGTGCGCCATTAGTAGGCCTTTTCCTAGTAGTGTCACTGACACGGTGACGCACCACCTCCGCGGGGTCCTCGAGCCTCTGGACCATCACTGGCCCACGCGACCGCCACCAAAGAAGGTTCGGCTCAATGACAGGTTGTCTCCTCACCAACCTGCGCCCCCCGGTAGGTAGCGCCTCCCAGTACCACCCCGGCGGAGCCCAGTCCCGGACATGGCCCATCTGGTCAAGCAGGTGTCGTCCTCCACCGACTCGACGACGAGGATGCGGGATAGGCATCGTCCACGTCGATGCGGCAAAAATTGCTTTAACTAATAAATAGCAACAAGTTCTTACTAACATGTTCTATCAATTCAATTAGTTCTTACTGGAAATAAACTTACTATAAATAAAAATAAACTAGTACCTAGCTAATTAGTACCTAGTTCTTACTAACTAATTAGTACCTAGGAACTACTACTAAGGGTTCATACTAACTAACTAACTAACACTAAATTAACTAACTAACACTAAAAATAGCCTAGGGTTCATACTAACTAGCACTAAATAGCTAGGGTTCATACTAAGAAAATTAACAAGAGGGATCGGAAGGGGAGAGTACTTACAGAGGGCGGGGAGAGACATGGGGTCGGGGCAGACGGCGGCACCGAGGCGCGGTCGGGAGGGG
>NC_041387.1:630631524-630688399 GCF_002162155.2 Triticum dicoccoides
CGGGAGGGGTCGGGGGAGATGGCTGCGAGGCGGGGTCGAGGGAGACGGCGGCGAGGCGGGTCGAGGGAGACGGTGGCAAGGCGGGGCCGGGGGAGATAGCGGCGAGGCAGGGTCGGGGGAGACGGCCGCGAGGCGGGGTCGGGGGAGACGGCGGCGAGACGGCGGCGACAAGGGGGAGAAGAGAGAGTGGTGAATTGGGGGAGGAAGAGGAGGGAATCAGGCCGCGCGAGGTGTTAGGTGATAATAGATTTAACAGTAGAGTGGGAAGGGAAAACGCACTGCTGCGAAAATCGGTAGTAGTAGCGCCATTTCTAGAAGGGCACTACTACTATACCTAGCACGTCGGGAACGGTGTGGCAATTATAGTAGTAGCGCTTTCAGTTCCCACCGCGCTACTGCTAAGGGGGTAACAGTAGCGCGGTTTTGGCACACTCGCTACTGGTAATTAGCAGTAGCGCCTCATTTTAACATGCGCTACTGGTAAGATTTTGTGTATAAGGTTTTCCCTAGTAGTGGTTATGTGTTTGATTCAGTAAAAAAAACTTCCTGCGGATGTTGTAAGACAAAATATAACTAACGGTGGAGGGCCAGAGGCCAATAGATACGTGCTGGATCTTTGTACCCCATTGTCGTCATGGGCTAGGCCTGGTAAAAACAAAACCAACCCTGGGCAGTCTACAGCCCAGTTGAAACTTGCTCGACCTGAAAAAACAATATACGTGCTCAATAAATGAGAGAATTCTGCAGGTACAGACTGATAACTGGGATGCAGAACGGATATTGTTTTTTATCGTGATAACAAGTGCATGCACTTGTTTCGAAAAAATTGGAGAATTGGGAATTCGAACGGTAGGTGCTTATGCTACCCATCAAATAAAAATCAGGTGCCTGAAAATTCGTTTCGATACAAATGATTCAGCTTTATATCCACGTCGACCCTCAGCATGATGGTTGGAAGCAAATTGAAGTTCATACCAAAAGATCGTTAACAACAGTACCAACTCGCAGATGACAAGGTAGTACAACTACCAATACCAAACTAACTTATAAACTTTTTACTCCTGGCCCTAGTGTTCGTCTGGTAGAAAATCTTGTAGAAGACCAGCTCCCGCTCCTTCTCTTGCTCCAGGTCCCCGAGGTGGTACTGGTGCATCACCCAGTTGGTCCTCTGTTGGTCAAAGTTCTTGTTGATGTGCAGCACCAGAACCTTTTTTGCTACCCGTGTGCCGGCCGTTGACCATCACCGGCAAGGTATTGCCGGTCTTGTGCCACATCGTGTGCATGCCGCACTCCGACTGTATCTTGCGACGCATCCACGTGCCCCTTTTGAACGCCCTGGAATTGTGCTGGAAGAAATGCTTCCTTAGGCCACTCAGTGTGACACCTGCAGTATTATGGAATACAGGTTTTAGTGTACATAGTTGGCATTTTCATAACATCTTTGGCATGTTGCAGTCACTTGTTTCACTTTTTATTAACTGTCAAATTGTAATTGCTTCACCAGGTCTGCGTCTAAAAATAAAAATAGAGCTACAACCAAAGGAATATATTTGTGCAAGTAGACGGCCGATCGGTGTCTTACCTAGAAGTTTCTCAGGTTGGGTGTAGCATATGCCGTCCTCGCTGTCGATGGTTGGTATGAACAAATCGATGAGAGACTGAAATCTCACGCTGCCAGCACTCACTTTGGCCTCAAGGTGCTCGATCAGCTCCTGATCCGTGGGATCGAACTTGACGCCAGCCGGCAGCACCAGCCAATCCTTCTTCGACTTGCATCGGTAATTCCAGTTATATGGTATTCAATGTATGATCAATTGACTGTTTTAAGTGAATGATGAAAGATTTCGACAGATAAGTGGTACTCTAAATCTGAAGTCCAGAATACCCGAACACGCTGCCGGGATTCTTGTGTCACCTCACGCGCAGTGTGTTGTCACGTCAATTCAATTTGTGGACATGATGAATAATTTGCCCGACGTATACTAGTACTGCTACTGTACTACTTACTAGTCGTATTTAGTGTCACAATTTATACATAGGTTTAACTAACAAGTACGCACTTGAAGCCTAGCATATATATATATATATATATATATATATATATATATATATATATATGGCTTCTGCACAACATCTCCATCATCATTATCAGTACATCCTACACAGATGAGTTAGGATGCACTTGATCCCAGGAAGGTATCTACTATCCTTCAAACCAGATGAGTGCTTCAAACTAACAACAATACATAATATCCAACAAAAGAGGATCGTGCTACAACAGCAGAATAAATGGCTCAGTCTAGATATCAGCACGAATCAAGTTGTGCATATTTGCTGTTGGCATGAACAACATCGCCGCATGTCGGGTTTGCAAAAGCCATCCATCCCATGGAAGCTTGATGCCTTTCACACACTAAAGATTATCTGGCAACAAGCTGTGTCGACAAATCTCTGGATATGGTGATTCATGAAACCCATGGTATGATGTGTAAACACAGTTCCCCGTCGCGAGTGGAAGTTGCATAGCACGGTAATCATCACCGGTGATATGATCGATGATTGGTTGTATGATCGGATAATTGAGCCCGAGGAACAAGGAGTGGTTGCCGAGGCTATAAACCCGCCTCCAGTTGAATACGCCTGGCCCAACGGAGCTGGGATCTTTCTCGAACACGAAGCAGCCATAGCCATCAATGTCACGAACGCCCCACGCATTGTATTGCATGTGGTTTGATGTAATGGTTTGGTCGATTTGGTACGTGCGAATGAGCATCAAATGACCGCTGTGAGCTGAACGAGCGATAAACCACCACCCATCGGCTGGTACGATTCCAGGTCCTGGAATCATGAAGGCCAGCGCATTTGCGTCTGCTGCAACAATTCAAATTGGAGACCAAAAGAACAAAAATAAACAATCATGTTCAGAGTATGTGTGGAATTAAGATTATTATAACAGTGACACATATCATAGACAGAGAATTGCAATGCCGTGGTCATAATCATACCCCAAGTTAAAAAAAACAAGCCAATGGCTTTCATATTCTAGCAATATGTCATGGTTCAAACATCATGTAACAATGAGAGGAAAACAGCTATGACAGCACCTACTCATATTCTACCATAGCACTTACTACTACTGTTCTCATATCAACTCTAAGCAATAACATGCGTTGTTATAAAAATCTTGTATACGAGAGTAACATATAGCAATCATGATATTATGCTCATAATATGTATTCTAACAATCATTAGATGCCAATTATTCTCATATCAACTCTAACAATAACATGTGTGGTCATAAAAATCTAGGAAATGAGAGGAACATATAACAATGATGTGGTTATAGACATGCTATGTATTCTAAATTTGTAACAAATGAACAGGTAGTCGTATTCATAAGGTAAAGATGAGATGAGATAGAACAATTACACGACGATAGATTCCACCAGTATAGGCAGCCAATCTGTGCGTCGACCGCGTAAACGATGCCATCGTGCACTATAGCATCAGACAGAAATGTTGCCTCAACAGGATTGATGATGAGCCATAACCATGTATGGCGACCGGATTCCAGATAGACTAATCCCATGTTGAACAAGGCAATGAGCTTGTAATCCATGTAGACTTCTGATGGTGTGGGCACTTCGCAGATTACAACTTTCTGCAAACAGAGGTCGAGCCAATAGCTTGATGCGTCTCGTGCATAGTTGGCAGGAGTGTCCGGCGGGCGGCGAGGCTCAATGGCGACGGTATCCAATGATGGAAGGGTGATCTCTCGCTGGGTGTAGATATCCACGAGAGGCCACGGACTACCGGAGTGGTGGATGAGGATGATCCAGTTGGCCTTCATGACCGCCCAGTAGTGGCCACGCATGAAGGACAGGTGGACAGGTAGTGGTAGCATGTCGAGGGGCACCACGGCAACCTCCATAGGATCATCAAGTCGGTGTCTGGGCCAGCTGCGAGGATCGGGCATCAGCAAGCAGGGTGTCTTGAAAAGTGCCGGTCGGTTGCAGACGAGTAGACGGTACAAAGACACCGAGCATGCGGCCAGACGGACGGTGCTGAGTAGGTCCATACGACTATAGATCTGCTCCAAGAGAACATCGGGGAGGGAATTCCAATCGCGGCTCTGCGTGTTAGTCGGTTCTGCCATTGGGGTTTTCGGTGCCTGCGAGCCAATGGGGAAGTGGATTCGGGCGGGCGAGCGAAGAAGCTGCTCCTCGTGTGGCCGAGCAGCGAGTACGCGCGAGCTACCAAGGAAGATGGCGCGGGAGGGTGAGCAGTGAGCGGGGGTAAATGGTGTGCGGCCGATGATGGGGAAGAGAGGAGGAAGAAGAAGAGAGGAGGAAGAAGAGTGGAAGACAGGGAAGAAAGTGCAATAAACTCAATTCTACTAGTACTACTACCAGGATATACCGTCCTTCGGAGTGTAAATAGTTACACCGATGACATGTGGGTCTACCACAAGAGGGCCCATATGTCAGTTAATGGAGGACAGAGGTGCGTAGGCGTATTTGCGAAAGCGTGCTCTACTACCAAAATGATGGCAGTACTGGGTAAGGCTGATTTAGTAACACCAACACGCTGGTTCAGCTTATTAATTACATGTCCCATCTGCTGCAGCGTGTATTGTCACTTCACTGCGAAGACTAGTTGAATAGTTCTCTCTGACCGAGATGGGGAATAATGGATCGCGAGGACTTCCTTTCTACAGTATCCCTATGCCTCTACGCTCACTTCACTCATTTTACTCCGTACCTAGTCACTTGTTGAAATCTGTAGAAAGACAAATACTCCGTATTTGAGAACAGAGGTAGGATTTTACTCCGTATTTGGGAACAGAGGGAGTATCACCATATGGAGGGAACAGAGGAAGCTTGAAATATGAACATGTCAATGGGAGGGAGTACGCCCCATGCATGCAACATGCAGCACTCACACGTACACATGGACGAACACAACACTCACGCACCCATGCGGCACACAGCACACGATGCAACACACATGCTCACGCTCAAGTGCTCAAGCTACTCCCTATGTCCGTGAAAGACTGTACATTTAGAGATTTACACATCGACCAGGGCATAATTAACGCCCAAAAGTATCAGACTTATGTGTGCATGCGACCATTGAGAGAAGAAGATTAAATGAAGGCTAAATGCATTGGAAGTGTAGATGTACATCATGTACTACACTCTTTGTTTTAGGCTGGCCATAGTGGGGGTAACATAACTAGTATCATGTACTTGGGACTCGCAAACATGCTTATGTGGCAAACAATTAAAGAAGAGAGAGAGGGTAGTAGTAACATAGGTAGATACCATAACACAATAAATGTTATGCTATAACCAAATTGAGCGTTATAAAATGGAAAAACTAAAATTTTGAGATAAGCCCTATAAACCTGAAAGGAGGGAGTATGTGTCATGCATGGCAATAAATGAGACCATCTATGATACTACTTTATGATACTATGCACTATAGGTGTAGTATCATACACTAGTATCATATATTCATATGCATGATACTAGTATATGTTACTCTCCACTATGACCAGCCTTATAGCCGATGTACACTCTTTGTTGGAAGACCGAGGGAGTACACGTGCATGCACTCACATACACAGCTAGGGCGGTTCGCGCAAGGGTTGGACTCGTGTCGCGCCTGCGTAAAGTTTTGTTTAACTGATTTCTTTGCTCTGCCAACTGACAGGTGGGACCCAGAAACCAGGTGACAATTTAACCAGCCAACAAAGTGCCACGTCGACTATGTGGCTAGTCAGTAGGGTGCAATACGGTGCTCTACGATGAGCTAGTGATCGTATAATCACCGCAAAACTATATATAGTGACCGTAAAGAGCATATTGTTACATACGTTGACCGCCAGTGTATTTTTCTCATTTCAAATTAAGCCATATTAATCGGAAAGGACGCGGTATGGACTACTACTAGTACTAGTACTGCTTTGATGTGTCCCGTCAACTCGCCGAACGAGGAGAAGCTTGCTTACTACACCTCTCCCTCGCCCACGCGCGCGGTGGTTCGCAGGACGAGGAGAGGGTTTTGACTACAGCGCCCTCTCCCTCTCCCTCGCCCTCGCCCTCGCGATGGACGTGCATCAGTTCAATCGATGTCAGATTGCCAGAAGCATATTGTACTATAGTATCATCATTGTTGGACCTTCCGAAGAGGCGAAGAGCCAAGTGCAAGGTTCACATGAGTACGAACTGTTGAACCTCCCGAAGAGGCAAAGAGCCAAGCGCAAAGTTTTATAGGAGTTTTCATCCTAGTAGGAGTGTACTACAACTATAGCGAATGATGCTACTGTATGATGCCGCCACATCACGTATATCCAAAGTTGTGCCACCTTTTTTCTTAAAGAGCATGTTGGAGCCCGTGCAACAACCACACAAGTTGCACATACACATAACACATTTACTAGTAATAAATTCTAAAGGACAAATGCCACTATGCCACACAAGTTCATCAATAATTCATGTGATAAATTTGTGCACGACTAGTCCACATATATTCACAGCGCTACCGCCCACCATTACCATACTCCACTTACACGTTATAGATGGGTTACATGTCCTCCTCCAGGTTCCAGTCCCAGGTGTTCTTCATGGATGGCACGATCCATAGCGGTGGGCAACGGGAATCATTGTCGCAGCTTTCTAGTCCGCTTCCACACGATGGAGACTCATCCAAGATGAAGCGGCATAAATCAGGGATAGCGTGTCCCAGCATGTCGTTCATCCGGTGGTGCGCAATGAAGACACAACCATGCTTCATGAATGGCAGGCCTTCCACGTCGTGCATGGAAGGTGGCATCCGCTTCACAATGGGGTAGCTGTCCCCGATGAAAAGCGAGTACTCTCCAAGAGTGTTCCTCGGCACCCACGTAGCATCACGGGGGTCGACTCGGCACCGTTCATCTAGTACACACGGCATCCTAGATCTGGACACATGGTGATGTACAAAGTCAAGGTCCATGCATAATAATGTCGTGCTCAAATATGGCGGTCAGTAATACTGTGCAGCAAATAGTACTACTCCGGTATAGAGGAAGTACAATAACCAGCTTATTATATATAGCCACACTCTTGGCTACATGGATGAGATAGTAAGACATGGAAAAACAAAAATGGTGGCAGCTAGTGGGTTCAAGTCTTCAAGGGCCTAGCTAGCTATACGCGTCCTCCAAGGTAAAAAGTAATCCTACAGGACTACTAACTATACTACTTGTACAACAATGAAAGAGAAGGTGACAGGGTTAAAAAATGGAATACCTGGTGTCGGTAACAGGAGACAAGGGACACGATGTTTTTACCCAGGTTCGGGCCCTCTCGATGGAGGTAAAACCCTACTCCTACTTGATTAATATTGATGATATGGGTAGTACAAGAGTTGATCTACCACGAGACCACAGAGGCTAAACCCTAGAAGCTAGCCTATGGTATGATTGTTGTTTGTCCTACGGACTGAAACTCTCTGGTTTATATAGAGACCGGAGAGGGCTAGGGTTACACAGAGTCGGTTACAATGGGAGGAGATCTACATATCGTATCGCCAAGCTTGCCTTCCACGCCAAGGAAAGTCCTATCCAGACACGGGACGAAGTCTTCAATCTTGTATCTTCATAGTCTGGGAGTCCGGCCAAAGGTCATAGTCTGGCCATTCGGACACCCCCTAATCCAGGACTCCCTCGGTAGCCCCTGAACCAGGCTTCAATGACGACGAGTCCGGCATGCAAATTGTCTTTGGCATTGCAAGGCGGGTTCCTCCTCCGAATACTTCATAGAAGATGTTGAACACAAGGATAGTGTCTGGCTCTGCAAAATAGTTTCCACATACCACCGTAGAGAGAATAATATTCGCATAAATCTAATCTGCTGACGTATTCCGTAGTATGACATCATGCCACAGCCAAGCCTTTATTCGAATCGTTTTATCATCCCACCTCAGCATGTTCAGCGAGGCGGTTTCCTTGGCACGTCTCGTCAAAGCAGAGATCGTGTCCTCTTATTCCGGGATTCTCATCAATACGGGCGCGGGTAACCCAACTGTGCCATGGGTATGACTTCTTAATTGAAAGTGAATCCCAGACGGTCACGGGGAGGGCTCTTGGTATTCAAACCCTTCTATAAAGAGACCAAGGCTCGACTCCTTTCTTTCAATCCCATCAAATCCGCCTCTCGCCTCGAGTTCCAACACCCAAAGCTCCAGTTTCAGGCGCTTCGGACCTTCGATGATGTCCAGCTCCGACCTCCAAGGCCGGTGGACGCCTTCCTCCGTTACGAAAGAAGACGTGCGGAAGCTGAGAGATGCCAGGCATCTAACCGGCGAAATCTCGCATAGGTTGCCTGCTCCAGGGCAGGCTATCCCCACTCCCCAGCCCAGTGAGAGCGTCGTGTTCACATCTCACTTCCTTCGGGGGCTCGGCTTCCTGATTGATCCCTTCATGAGGGGCTCATGTTTTATTACGGGCTGGAATTTCACGACTTAGCTCCAGAGTCCATCCTCCAAATCTCATCATTCATTGTCGTGTGTGAGGCCTTCCTCCATATTACTCCTCACTTCGGATTGTGGCTTAAGACCTTCAAGGTAGAACCGAAGATAATCGAGGGGCAGCACGCAGAGTGCGGAGGTGCTCTTATAAGCAAGATTGCCGATGCTCCATGGCCCGAGGGCTCTTTCCAAGAGGAGTTCGGCTTATGGCAACGAGAGTGGTTTTACATCACAGCCCCCAGGGGCACCACATGGGCGGCGCCACCTGCTTTTCGCTCGGGTCCCCCACCACGGCTTAAAGGGCTTAGCTGGGGGTCGTCCAAGGACGTGCCCTTGCTGCAGGGCCGCATTCGAGATCTCCTAGAAAGAGATATCAAATTGGCCGTAGTGGCGCAGGTTATGTTGATTTGCCGCATACTACACTGCAAATGTCGCCCCATCCGCCTGTGGGAATTTAATCCGGAGGGACCGCGAGTCCTCCAACATCTTATGGGCACGACGCCCATGGAGATGTATAAATTGTTCTTCAGGTCACAAGCAATGTGTCCGGACTCGTCCGAGGACACAGGTCTGAGCTGCAATCGCCCAGACACTCAAGTAAATAGCCATGTACTCGGAAACGCTACCCGTATGTTTATCATAAAATTGCCCTTTAAAAGAGCTATCCTTTGAACAGGAGTGGATAGCGAAAGCAAAGCTTATCAGGTGTCTGGCCCCCCTCCCTGAGACTACGCCGGATCCCGTGTTGACCAGGATGCTGGAGATTGCGCCTTTGGAAGAAGGCGAAGAGGGGAACCAAGAAGCTACCGCCTCCGCGAAGGAGGCTATCAGGAGGGAGGAATCGAGAATTCCCCTAACCAGGGAAATAAAAGAACCGCCTCTGAAGACCCGGAGGCAAAGGCCTCAAAGTGGGGGAAGAAATCTTTGTCAGAGGGTCCGGCGCCGGAGAGTGCCCCGGCTGCATTGCGCCCCCAAGGGGATCAGCTCTCCATCGAGCCGTAAGTAAAGAGAGGGGTTTTAAAATGAGTGGCATCCCTGTTTTATTTCTAAGGAAGATAATCGAAATTTTACCTTGCAGTTCGGATCTCAACCCTTCTCAGCAGAGCTCATCTTCAGGGGATCTTCGTCCGGAGATGATGGAGAGCGAAACGCCTCCCCCAGCTGTACCGTCTTGCGAGGCAGGTGACCCCGAGGTGTCATCGCGGAGGGTTTCTCCAAATCCGTACCTCGAAAAAGGTCTTCGGACTAGTCCGGCACCTTCCGATGCACGGTGGAGGAGCTGAAGGATCTGCTCGGGCGAGCGTCTATCTCAGAAGAACACCGTGTGTTGATGAACACGGTGATTAGAAGGATTTCATCCACGGAATGCGGATTGTACTAGGCCGCTAGGAGTTTACTGACAGGTTTTGAGGTACGCGAAAAGATGTACCTTTTGACAGGGACGCATATATAAAATGCACAATGTATGGATAGTAGCCCCTGAGACTCTGTGTGTTGTCAAAAATGACGGCGCACAGAGGATCATAATCCTAGGTATAATATGTCGCCTTTACTATGTAGGTGGCGAGGTGTTCGGTGGCTAGCCAGACTGATGAATTTGCCGAGCTAAAGCGGCAACTTAACGTGGCAGATGCCGACATGGCGCTTGTAAATGAGCGGCTGGACGAGGCACAAGGTATGTAATGTCTCCGAAGACATCTGGTAAGAGGAGCTTGATGCTCGTACCTTATAACATGTGTGCTTAATGCAGATGGTGCCGCTGCCATGGAAAACCTTTGGGCGGAACTTTCCCGAGCCAAGGAGCAAGCGAGGAAAAGTGATGCGGCCGCCGTGAAGGCGGTTGAAGAGCTAAAAGCCGAACAGGCTGCTCACTGCCAGAGCAAGAAAGAAATGGCCGAGATGGCTGTAAAATTGAAGGGTGCTGCCTATCGTTGTAAGCTTCTTGAAAAAGAAGATAGGATGGCATAGAAGGACCTAGAAAAGGTCACTGCCGAGGCCGAGGACACTCGCTCTGCAATGAGAGCTATGAAGGAGGAGCTACGTCAGGCTGGAGGTATCGCGGCTGGAAAGCCCTATATGCTACGGATGAAGTTCGGCGATCCTAAGTATGCTCCATTAGACCGGAAGTGGAGTGCGGCGAACACTTATCTGGATTTGGCGGCTAGTGCTGCGGACGCGACCGAACACTTCCGGGGTCTAGATGACCATGAATTGGAAGAACTTTTTTGGTCGCAGTTCCACAATCCAGAGCGCCCACTTTCGGTATCCGATCGTTTGGCCGCATGGGCGGAGCTGGATAGGTTATCCGGACTCGCTATGAAGCATGTCGTGAGTCATCTGTGGCCAAAAGGGCCCGAGCCGAAGAGTTATTTTAGCTTGGTGCAGCAGTTCCTTGGTACGGTGCCGCATATTGATGCAATGAAGAGGTCAGCGTGCATAGAGGGTGCACAGATGGCTCTTGCCTGTGTCAAGACATACTGGGCGGAGATGAAGGCCAGTGTTGTTGCATCCCAGGATTCGGACGAAAGCCGAGTACCTGCCAAGCACTACTTTGAGGAAGTTCTGTAGGGAGCTCGTTTAATAGAGACGCAGTGCTCGATGGATGTTGTGTTCGAATAACATGTGCTACTGTAAAACAATGTTTTGATGGAATATAAAAGCTTTTTATACTTGTGCTTTCAAGAATTAGAATACCTCATGTGCGGCCATTAATGTATATGTGTATATAACCTGAAAGATGGCAGTCGTTGGTTTCAGCCCCCATGCATATAATGCGGGGGTGTTCGCAGAAGGCGCATTTTCACACTTGATCCAACGTCTTGGTCCTATAAAGGAGGTGATAGCGCAGCGAACTAGGCAACCGGACTATAATGCTTTATCACTTTCACTTAGCCATAGGAGTTTGACAGTGGGGCTACTGAATAGCCCCTAGGGGCACCGCGCTCGCCCGAATTCGGGGCGCGTGTGTGCCTGACCGGGAAACGGCCCTTCGTTAATGCGGAGGAATCCTAAAGATTCTTGCAAGTCATCAAGTGGTTGACCAGTCTCTCGCTATATCATGACAGTCATTTTTCGGCTTTCTCTACTGAGGTGCTCGCCTGGCCGAACCGGGGCACAATCGGAGTAGTTCTCCTGGTGCCACCTTAGCCTATAGAGCGGAACGTAAGGCAACAAAACACAGGAGCCGGGCAAACCCAACATTTGACCAAAGACATGATTCAGAGCTGATGCATATAAGGCCAAACTCGCGACGCCGAACACTCCCTAAGGTATTCGGTCTTTATGAAAACGGGTCGAACAAAAGCCCTTGGTAAGAAGCCCCTGGTGTCCAGGTACGCGCAAAATTCTGGCATGGCCACATGCCAAGACGCCATCCTCCTCCTTGGTTATAGCGAAAAACTGGGAGATGTTATCAACAAGAGACATTAAAAAAGGTTTACGCGGGGTCTTAATCTGAAAAGAATCCTTGAAACGGGTCCCTACTACACGTCTGCGCATGTGTCTCCGTTGTGCCGTATCCTGGACGGGTGTAGCACGGTGTTCATCTGCAAAAGAGAGGAACTTAGTGGAAAACAATCATGCGAGAAATCTATGTTAAAATAAACAAAGTATAATACAGGAAATGGGTAGAATTGAGCTTTATTGTCTCCTGGTGTAAACGCGCGGAGCCCCTTGTACAGGGGTATGCGGCTATTAAGCCTTTGTATGTTTATGCTGGACTCGTCGAGCCATGTCCAGGGTCTTGAACGACCTGTTTAGGTGCTCTAACTAGTAAAGCTGGATTAGTGTGCGGCTGTCAAGGCAGCCGCACCATCGTCCGCGCTTGAGGAACACTTGATATTTCCCATTAATGAGATGATGCCTCGTGGACCGAGCATTTTGAGTGTAAGGGATGCATAATGCGGTATTGCGTTAAAGCGGGCGAAAGCTTCACGTCCCAGTAGTGCTTGATAGCTACTTATGAATGGGGCAATGTGGAGGTTAGCTTTTCGCTTCGGAAGTTGTCGGGGGAGCCGAACATAACTTCTAACGAGAGGGAACCCATACAATGGGTATATGGGCCTGGCGTGACCCCTTGAAAGGAAGTGTTGCCATGGCGAATTATTGCTGGTTTTATCCCCATTTTACGGATTGTGTCCTAATATAGCAGGTTTAGGTCACTGCCGCCGTCCATTAGGACTTGTGTAAAGTGGAGTCCGTCAATTATCGGATCTAAGACCAAGGCAGTCCAGCCTGCGTTCCGGATACCTCTAGAGTAATCCTGATGATGAAGGTGATTGGTTGTAACAACTAGTGGTGGGACTCCTCTGGGACAGGCCGCATGGCGCGTATCTCCATAGGCGCCACTCTGTTTTTCCCTTTTGTCACATGAAGTGAATTTACTGTTTTGACTTCTTGCGGGAACTTCTTTTGTTCTCCAGTGTTCTGCTTGTGGGGTTCGTCGTCATCCTCGCTTGGTATGTCGAGCCCCTTGTGTTTGGTGTTGAGTTTGACGGATTGCTTGAAGACCCAACAATCTCTGTGGGTGTGGTTTGCAGGCCTCCCGGGAGTACTGTGGATTTGACATATTTTGTCCAAGATTTTGTGGAGGTTAGATACCTCGTCCCTATTATCTTTGGGGGGGCGGCTTTTTTTGATTCTGCCGAGAGCTATTGAATCCGGCGTTGACTGTCATGCTCTTCGGGCTGTTATCCTTGAATCGGCGCCGTTCCTTGCTACGGCGCGGTTTCCCGTTTCCATCTCTGACTTCGGATGTACTTGGGTCGCTCGTGCTGCTTCTTGCCAACCAGTTATCCTCTCCTGCGCAAAAGCGGGTCATGAGGCTTGTCAATGCGGCCATTGTTCTTGGCTTTTCTTGGCCGAGGTGTCTGGCGAGCCATTCGTCTCGAACGCTATGTTTGAAAGCTGCTAAGGCTTCGGCGTCCGGACAGTCGACTATCTGATTCTTTTTAGTAAGAAATCTGTTGCAGAGTTTCCGGGCTGACTCTCTGGGTTGTTGAATTATATGGCTTAGATCGTCTACATCCGAAGGTCGGACATAGGTCCCTTGAAAATTTGCCCGAAAAGCATCCTCGAGCTCTTCCCAACTTCCTATGGTGTTTTCGGGAAGGCTTTTAAGCCAATGTCGGGTTGGCCCTTTGAGCTTGAGGGGTAAGTATTTTATGGCATGGAGGTCATCTCCTCTAGCCATGTGTATGTGGAGGATATAATCCTCAATCCAGACTCTAGGGTCTCTTGTTCCGTCGTATGCCTCTATGCTTACGGGCTTGAATCCCGCTGGAAATTCATGGTCCAGCACCTCATCGGTGAAACATAGGGAGGTGCGGCGCCCCTATATTTGGGTGTGCCACGATGTTCAGATATTTGTTGTGTTGCATTGCTTACTAGAGCTTGCTTTCTTGGCCCGTAGATAGATCTAGTTGGGCCGTCTTTTTTATGCGAATCCTTGTGCGGATCGCGTGCCAGATTGAGTGTGGCGTCCTTTGCCGCTCGATGTCAGTCATGGGGTCGTCTATCCGACCTGGTGGCTTCCTTGTTTTTTGACCGTGGGGGCTCTAAGGCCTCCTCATCAAATTCCGGTAGTAATTTTCGCTTCGGATAGCTCTTTGTGTGGTGATTGTCGCCGTACTTGTGTGCGGTGTTGAGTACTTTGCCCCATCTGATTCTGAGTGCATCTTCCGCTGTTTTGAGCTTCCGCTTCTGCTTTTTCAGGCTACGCGCAGTGGCGACGAGCCTTTGGTGGAGGTTCTTCTTCTCCAGCAATTTGTCCGGTGTGAGGTCGTCCAAACTATTATCTTCGCCGGGGACGGGTTGTTTGGTTTGTTTATCCAAGTTGCCCTGTTCGGACGGTTGCTCGATGGCATGTTCGTCGTCCGCCGGTTCGTCCTGCTCTATGGCTGGGTCTCTGTCTAGGTGAGGTTTGGCGCGGCGCTTCTGCTGCCGCTTTGATTGCTTTTCGAGGGAATGATCCCTCGTTGCGCCCTTTTGATCCTCGTCCTTGTTTCTTTTAGGTGTGTCCACCATGTATACATCATGGGATGAGGTGGTTGTCCAGTGCCCTATAGGCGCTGGTTCTTGTTCGTCTTCTTCATCGCCGTCCATACCGTCGATGTCTTCGGAGTTGAAGTCGAGCATGTCGGTTAAATCGTCGACAGTGGCTACGAAGTGGGTGGTGGGTGGGTTTCGAATTTCTTCGTCGTCCGCATCCCAACCTTGCTGACCATAGTCCGGCCAGGGCTCTCCTGATAAAGAGAGAGACTTTAGTGAATTCAGGATGTCGCTAAAGGGCGAGTGCTGAAAGATGTCCGCTGCGGTGAACTCCATGGTCGGAGCCCAATTGGGTACGATCGGGAGGGGTGCGGAATATTCGGAGTCCGGAAAGGAGTCTGGCAAATTAGATTCACGAGCTCCGTGAAGGACAAGGTTGGTGTTCGGCTCGATCACCGTAGAGATTGCAGCCCCCGAGGCGGCGTCTAGCCACCCATCCTCGACCGGCGCAGTCGGCTCCGAGCTAAGGGTCGGAGCGGACACCTGAGCGGTGCTCTAGGCACTGTCCGGCGGCAGAGCTAGATGATGCCCATCGTGACTGTGCGGAGCCCTCTCGATGGAGGTAAAACCCTACTCCTGCTTGATTAATATTGATGATATGGGTAGTACAAGAGTTGATCTACCATGAGATCAGAGAGGCTAAACCCTAGAAGCTAGCCAATGGTATGATTGTTGTTCGTCCTACGGACTAAAACTCTCCGGTTTATATAGACATCGGAGAGGGCTAGGGTTACACAGAGTCGGTTACAATGGGAGGAGATCTACATATCGTATCGCCAAGCTTGCATTCCACGCCAAGGAAAGTCCTATCCGGGCACGGGACGAAGTCTTCAATCTTGTATCTTCATAGTTCGGGAGTCCGGCCAAAGGTCATAGTCCGGCCATCCGGACACCCCCTAATCCAGGACTCCCTCACCTAGGTAGATGGTGATGGTCCGATCGTGGTAGATTGTGTGACCACGTTGCACATCAGTGGTACCATGGGTAACGACTGCTAAGATAGTTGATCCCAATATGCCAAAGTACGCTACAAGGTTCCAGGTTAGACCGAACCGCGGATGCAAATGCACACCGAGGATCGGCGATCTTATTTTGATCGGGGGATGACTGGTCCCTGCAAAATAATGGAGTACCGTTAGGGATGCAAAATGATGGTTTGTGCATTCCGTTTGTAATCTCCCGTACCGTAGGATGGAAACCAGATGAAACAAGTCCCCTGGCTTGTCGCTGTGAAGATGGGGCCTAGATGGCACATGGTGTCTTCGAACGTGTAGGGGTACAAATCTGCCGCCGCCAACATGCGCCAGCCTCTACCGTTACTTCCTCTTGCATTGATGGCAATCCTTATGTCGAACACCGCGATGAGATAGTAATCGTCGTAGCCGCGTCGCTTTGTCGGCGGGTCTGCAATTGCTATCTTCTTCAATCTCATGTAGGCATCATCATACGTATTCAAGCCCAGCCAGTCCGGAAGGCCGATCCCAATGGTGGAAAAGGGGTCTACCGAAACGGCCGCATTGCTGTGGATGTTGTGCAAAATGATGGTGGTATCCGGCCGGAGGTATGCAAGCCAATCTTCGTTGGCACCGACCCAGACCTATATATAAGACGATGGGCAACGGAGAAATTACGGGATGGAAATGGAATAACTAAGTACTACATGATCAAACTCCATTACTGACCTGCTCATCGGACAAAATCCGACCACCTCTCAACGTCGGCAACTCTAGCGGAGTCAACGTGCAACCATGGCCAGGGAGCGGTGGACTGTTCGAAGGATTCTCCCATAGAAGAACTCCTCGAGGACACATGGAAGACCAACAAGCATGGCCTTTTCCCAAGCCTGTTTAAGAAGTGTCTTGAAAAAGATGGTGCAGGAAGCACCGAGTCTTGCGGCGGTGAGGACGTCGGAGTGGCGTGCGATTTCTCCCAGAGGATCATCGTCCACGGTCTCCCAGCCCCGACGAGGAGGAGAACCGCCTGGCGAATCCATGGGAGCAGCGACGAACTGCCTTCTCTTCGGGGGGAGGGGAACTGGCGAGGAGGAGATAAGAGCGTAGTAACCGCAGGGCCTTGTCCCTTCCAACTATAGATCGTTCCTCATCGAAGGGGTGAGGCTTTATTACTAGTACTAGTACTACCATTATGGAACATTATGGGATTGCATTATACTGTAAACAATAGCACTAGTAAGAAATTTTTGACGCTAGGTATTAGTTTTTGGCGTGGATTAAGAAATTTTGGGTATGTTTTTGCCATTTTTTGTACAAGCCAACTAATGTCAAAAAATGTCTTACATTATGTGATGGAGGAGTACGTACTCGTACTGTAGTAGTACTAGTACTACTTTTCTCAACTTGTAGTGCGATGTACTGTACTTCTTGTCTAGTTCTAGTATAGTGCACCAGTTCTGAACTCTTGAATCTCAGGGACAAGGAGCTACAGTTGGAAGTGGAGGGTACTACTGTTCTCTAGAACCATCATTGTACTATCAATGCAGGGAAAGTACACCTGCGTAGTGGCCTAGTGGGTACTCTCGGTGCTCTATTCAGCCTCGCCTCTCATGTAGCTGGCCTACTCAGCCGCTCCTCTCACGCACACACTAGCAGCCTGTTTATCAGCGACGTTTACTACGGGGGCAGAACATTTGAGTTATTTGATACAGCGAGACTAGGCTTTTCGCTTCCATTTGTGGAGGTGTAATGGATCTCGTCGAGCTTTGTTAGTACTTCCTTCTTTATGAAGAGATGAAGCAAAGCTTTTGCCTCTGTTTCAAAAAAAACACGTCAATAGGAATTTCTTTTATATTAGAGCCGATAATGGAGTGAAGTCCATGCAGGCAATGCCACAAGCTATAGTAGAGAACTTTACATGCAGAGCCATATTGCACAGTTCCTAATGCCCCACCGGGCTTTTCCGCCTCCTCGGGCTTAATGGGGAGGCGCTATTTTAAATATGCTACTAGCTAATGAGGAAGCTGCAAGCGAGGTGCGGCTAGGGCGAGCACGCGAGCCACGGGATGCTGGGAAGGAAAACCTGTTCATGTGGCTAGGCTATCCAGTGCACCCATATTGTGGGGCCGCACGTCCGTTTGACTTCAAAACTCAAACTACCCATGTAAAATATTGGCTCACAGCGAAGTGTAGTAGTACTATTTAAAAAAAGGCCGTCGTGCGTTCGGCCGGGATCGAACCCACAAAACGAGAGGTATACACTCCCGCGACCACTAGTAGTACTCATTGGAGTACAACGCAACCTAGAATCGCCTTTTGTCACTAGTAGTACGTACATTGTTCCTTACAAGAAACCCCTATAATGCAAGAAACCACTAAAATGCCAAGAAACTACTACCACTTGCATACGTGGCAGACTTAAGATAAGACTACCTTATCAACCATTATACATGCTCTTACCAAAAAAAATCCTCGAGTGACCTCCTACCTCCGGCCCGTCCACCTAGTCATCCTCGGCCATGGGACGCAGCTACCGCCTCCGGCAGAAGGCGAGGTCAAAACCGCCGGTGGTGCGGAGCCCATGTTGCGGCAGCCCCGATGCCAGCTCCGTCCGGTGCTCGCGGCCGCTAGCTAGCCAAGATAGCTCCATCCAGCTGCTTGTCTACAAGGTTTTCTAGCTAGATTGGCACAGCAGCGCGGCTGCTTGCTCGCGCGCGCCGCACTAAGGCCAGCCATCTGGCTCGAGCGAAGGCCAGCGCGGCGGCTTGCTCGCTCGTGAGTCACGCTCGGGCTAGCCTGCCAACCCGTGCGGAGACCAGGGCGGCGTCCGGCCCGTCCGGCGGAGCGGTGGCCAACTCGCTCATCACCGGCGCCACCGACGAACACGCATCAGTACTGTTTGAAGTAATGTTCAGGAAAAATAATGATTTGAGGGGGAATAACAGGATAGAAGGTCAGATGTGGGTCCCTCATGTCAACGGTCAAATAAAATGTGTTGGTTTAAGCTGCCTCATCAGCACGGACGTGTGGGCCAACCCTGTCATAAATGGGTTTAAACGAACCTAATTGGTAGGAGTACTAGGTAGTAGTTTTTGGCGTGGATTAAGAAATTTTGGGTATGTTTTTGCTATTTTTTGTACAATAGATTCTTCCTACGGCTGGTTGAAAGTGGTAGTTTTTTGTTAAATACTCTACATATTGTAAGTAGGAGTGGAAGTTAAGCTTTGGAAGCCAATAAGCAAGGCTAGTTACATAGCGCATATGTGTACATGATTGAAAGTAAATATCAACCATGAGTGACTAATATCTTGATGGAAAACTCGAAACTATGGAATACTAGGAAAAAAATGCATGGTTGGAAATACTAGCAATGTTCATGTCCGTTGCAACGAATCATAATTAGAATAGTACTTATTCACAAACTTGGTAGAAAACACTCTAATTTTGATATACATATGTCACTAGAGATATATTATGTTTCAATTAGAATATATTCCTTGGGCTGTTTTGGTGAGGTCAGGGAGGGATGTGGTTGCTTTTAAGATACTAATTATGGGTTTTCTGCAAATTGGTAGACAAGTGGGATGTTGGTGAGAAAAGGCAGCAGCTTACCTCACAATCGTTAGATGTAGATCTAATGGTCAGAAACGACGAATGGCAGACACACCAGCATCACCAACTTAGTCTTGTTCAGGAGTACTAGCAAGATCCGTGCATCGCACGGAACATCAAGATGCATTTTTTTATAAAACACTTGTTTTGATTGACCCTTGCGGGAGTAATCCCATGTGTAAAACTAATGAGATCTCGAGAAATATGAGATAAGGTGAAGAGGAGTGGGGTGTGGTGGTGGTTGGTGGGGGACTGAGCAGAGGCATGGGGATTGACAACGCCGGCAGTAGCCACCAGGCCAGTTTGTTCCAGAGGCTTCCTTTCTTAATTTCTCAACAATTAGGTTTGTCGGAGATAAGGATGAACGAGGGAAGGCCTTGTCTGCAAATGTGGAGAGGGGTGCGGGTATCTTTTAGTTTAATTTCCATCCGTCAGATATAGATCGGACGGTCTATATTGCAAGATGGCACACGTACCATCATCACCAACTCGGTTTTTTATAAGAGAAGAAATATAAGTATGGAGATACAAACGTGTTATCAATACTTGCTTCCGTAAACTAGCATCTACATTCTATTCAATGCCTCGGCATGTGGGGCCTTAGCACAATGACTTCTCGACTGTGTAAAACAAAGATTTTCCCGTCGCCGACAAGGAGGGGGTGACGGCGGTGCACTTTTTGGCTTGGTCTAGTCCTAGTAGCCATACTAGGTGGCATAAGCACGTGTAGATTTATTCTTTTTCACGTCTCGTGTTCGCCGTACTGCCACGACTGTTGATGAATAGACGGTAAGTTATTCATGTGGAAACCCTTGTTGAGCGTGTTTGCGAGAGAGAGAGACAGTGTGCGTGTGTGATATGTTAGAGATCGAGGCAATGATAATAGATTCTTTGTGTCTATGTGTGTGGAGGATAGAGAGAGACATGTACATGGGGCTTTGTGTTGTGTAACGTGGAGACACATATACATAATTAGAGAGTGAGTGTGTGAGATACACATGCGGACATGGGGAGAGATGAGGATCCAGATAAATGGGTGTTTGTGCGTGTCTGTGTGTGTTTGTGCACGCGTTTGTGTGTGAGAGGGAGAGAGTGTATGTGGAGTAGAGAGACCACTGATGATGTAAACCTAGTATAAGGGAAGGGGGAATGGTGTGACATGTGTAGTAGCGGCATAGCGCGGGTGCGGGCGGGGGGAGCAGACTATTTGGAAGAGACATCGAGTGTGTGTGTGTGTGGGAGAGGGGTGTGAGAGCGAGAGAAAGAGAGAGCTAGCGACGGAGAGAGATAGAGAGGAAGAGAGGGGGCGAGAGGGGTCGTTTGTGTCCATAAATGGCGTATAGATAGGGAGACAATGTTGATGTTGTCCGAAATTGGCCTATGAACGGAGACGCATGGGAAGCGAGTCATCGTGTGTGTGATAGGGACTTCATGAGAGATCTAGAATAGATGGTGTAGAGAACAATGTGCGAAATCGAGAACAATTATACATTAGGGAGCTATGCAAAGAGTCACGACATATATGTATACAGGGAAGGAGCTGGGGCGGGTCCGCATGTGGGAGAGATAGAAAGAGGAGAGTGGTGCACAAGGAGACAAAATGTGCTTGTTTGCAGTGGGGGTGGTGTGTGAGGTCAGTGCGCGAGAACCACATAACTAGGGAGATAGACGTTTGGGGGCGATGTTTTGTGTGTATGGGAAATATACACTCTACATAGTGCGTGTGCTTGGGTAAGAGAGATAGCGGGAGACCTAGAGAGTGAGGGAAGAGATGTGTGCATGCCCGAGAGACAAAGTGATAGAGACCTATGTTGGGGTCCGGACTTTAGAAGAGAGAGGGGTGTTAATGTGCTCGTGTGTTGGTGTTTGGGGGAGAGAACGACTTCTCTATGCGTGTGTGTGTGGGGGGGTAGAGGGATGACTTCAGGTAAAGAGTGAGGTGCTATATTTGAGGGACTTTAGCGTGATTGAGATATTGTGCACTCATGGTTGATCGATTTGTTTCACAGTTTGTACTATGAGATAACGATACTTTTGAACATGCCTGATATACCTTGATGTACCAGAATTACAAACCTAAGATTGGAATTTCGGAATTTGACTCCATCATTAGCTTTTGTAATTCATTTAAATGGAGGTACATTTTTTAAGCTGGGATTTCGTGATTTCAAATTCATATATCAAACCTAGAGATATACACATACGGGCATGTTCAAACTTTATAATCATCCACTTTATTCATACACATACACATTTTTGCTTTTGTCATCATATTTAGGATAAACACATTTGGAATTTCATTTGAATTGGATCGTATGATGGTATTTGCTTGTAGTAGCTCAATGATCCATATTTGAATTGAATGGACAATCTAAGTTTCGAGTTGGAGACACTAATTTTCAAAACTTGCACATTTTTTGCGTGCAAAACAAACAAATTGTCGGCCATGATATCATAGTCGGCCGTACGAGAGCAGAATACTTATAACTTTAGGCGCCAAAAGCTTTCAAACTTCCTGCTGACATCGAAATATCACGCGCCCGAAAGTTTAGCCATGCGATATTCCTGTTTTACCCCTGCCACATGAACGGAAAAGGGCTGCTTTGGTAACTCCATTGTTTTCCCCTCTTTGCCCCCAACATTCTTCCCCAGAGCCCCTCCCCTTCCCCTCCCCGAGCCCCCCAACCACGGCAAGCCGCCGAATCTAGTCCTCCGCCACAGCGGTGGACCTCACACCCCGCCGGATCTACCTTCCCTACCTTGGAACCCCCAACTGCCAACTCACCACTTCAACGGAGCCGCTTCAGCGACTGGCTTGTCCACCGCTCCAGATCTCCTTGACCGCCATCATGGTCCACCGCACCGGATCTGCTTAACCGGCGCCCTCGTCCACCACAGCGTAGGCCCTTCACTGACTCCCTCGTCCGCCCCTTCGCCGGCCCTTCATACAAGCCCTCGTCCGCCGCAACAGATCCGCCTCATAGAAAGCACTGTACAACGCGTCCACCGAAGCCTTCGTCCACTGCACCGGACCCGCTCCACGGATGCCATATTCAACTCCACCGGCCCTGATTTACCGATGCCGCAGCGTCATCAGGTTATTTTGATTTGTATTCCTTCATTTTTTTTCTCTTTATCGTGCAACTGTTCACTTACCACAGATGAGCTTTCTTGTATGTCTACAGGCGCCGCAACCGTAGCACCGGAGCCGCTTCAGCGACGACGACAGTCGGCCCAAACTCAACACAACACGAGCACCATCGACGATCCTTAGCTATCAAGTATGACAACGATACCCATACGCCACCGAGAATTAGGTACTATTATCCAACGGCCGGCGCATACGTTCACTTTCCTAGCATAAGCACCGCACCTTTGAATTTCTTCAGGGCATCATTCAGTTTTTCATGAGACGCGTTATTCTGCTTGCACCTGTACGGCCATACTCCGGCAGTGAGCATGTTACATGTGTTAAATTACATACCAGTGCACATATAGTTAATATGCTTTAGTTTTGTTCTGATGCCACATGTTGGTTCCATATGACTGCTTAATGTTCTCTATGCTTAATTACACATCAGCAAACTAGCATGTGGTTCCGCTGCTTTTTGTTCATTTTACCCTACATTTTCTGATGCTAGCTATTACATCACTGCTCTGAGCCTCTGTTCATTACTTGTTTGTGTGTTCTTGATCTTCCCAAGTTTCATGATTAATTTGATGCTTCTATTAATTATGGAGCTGCCAACCCCATCAAGCAAAATATTTGTTCTTTTGGGGCTGGCACCTCGAACAAGCATAAAAATAGAGGGAAGCAGATATATTGTCGTGTATGCAGACACCCTTCTTTCATTAGTTTAGATGAACCATTGATGATCAATTCGGACCAGTGCATGCGATTAAAATTAATTTTACCTAAATAGAGGGTGCAGAATAAACTACAACAACTAGATGTGCAACCACGGGATGCTGACGATATCTTCAAAGAACATTGCAACAGCAGCGAGGCTTCACAGCAACATATGGTAAGCCAGTGTGTTTTAGTACTTGTGAAATGTAATGCGAGTGGGCTGCTTTCTTGGCTTGTGCCCTCAACCTGTAATCCTACTGAATTACAAATAGTTCAGTTGTCTGCTTTGCTGTATTGCTTGATTTGAATGCTTGTTTGTTGTTACGCTATACCTGAGTTGGCCAATATGTCAGCAGTGCCTGTTGTACTATCGTAAAGAAATGCATGCCTATTTTATTTGAGTCCTTAACTTTTCCTCTCAACTTCATCACAAGACTGTCTTCATAGTTTATATGAGGCCACCCTGTTAAGTGCTTTCTCAGATTATTTCAACTGCTTAGATGCCTTGGCAGCTTAAATATAGTGGTGGTACACTCCCTTCAACTAGGGATGTCAACTGGGTCCCGTTTAATCATGATTAAAGTCCACTAGTGGTATGATAGTTCAAAAGAGTTTTTGTTTTTGAGGAAAATGAACTAGGGAGGTAGCAAAAACTAACTAGATGGGACTGGCGGATGTCGTTTATTTGCCACTTACATCCCTAGTTTCATCTTACCATTTTAATTTCTTTTCGACTCATGCTGCTTCGAACCATTTAAATATAGTTTGCCATGCTCGGCAATAATTCGTCCGTCGTTTACCATGTAAGCTTACTGCCTGGATCATACGATAACTATCTCTTATTTATGTCCAGCGGAAACCTTTCAGGATGCCGTTCACACTAGGACACAATGTACAACCCCAGAATCTATTTGTGGAAGCAGCGCGCCATCCATGTTACCATATGGTAGCAGTTCAGAGGCAACACCGCCGGAGAGCAGTCTGAGCACAGATATTATAGTGCTTGAGGCTCTACTAGAGGCAGAAAGAGATGGTGTGGCTGGCATGAATGAGGTAATCTTTATCTTGAGGCTGGAAATTACGGAATTAGTGGCACGCATTATGCAAGCAACCCAAGAATTGGAGGAAGTAAGAATGTTGCATTTGAAGACGGAGGAGGTCCTACTGTTTCTGCTATCTGAAGCCCAAGGTAATCCCGGTTCTTCTTTAGATACCAGTTGAAATTGTTATTAGATTATTGTACTTGCATGTTGTGTCATGTCTCTGAATGTATTATGTTGCAAGACCCCCTATGTTGTCCATGTGTTGTAATGATCCGGATTTTTTAGGCGAGGTAATCCTCAGTACTTGTATGATTTACATAAGGTGAACTGTTTTTCGTGTGAGCATATTGTATTGGATGACATAACTGTTTGACTTAGAGTGTATCCAACCTACTGAATTCAAAGATCACGGCATTTCTAAATCATAATCATATATAAAGGTGGAATAAGTCTTGGTTGTGGTTTTGAAGAAGTAAATAACAAAACATATAATTATCTATGGATATTCGTAATCGAATACAAATTGGATTTGAATTTAGTTTGCCGGGGCCCAGGGCAAATGTGAATGCTAATTCTCCCAAGTTTTGAATGAAGCGGCTAAACACCCACTATAATTTGTGGGCTGCCCGAAGCAAGTGTTTGCGAGATGGAAATTACTGTCTACCCCTGACGCTTGACATCCTTATCGACCAGATTTACGCTACTGTTGATAGGGGTAAACTAGTAACTTCAATCAGACGTGACACGACGGCCTCTGAGCCCATTCAGACACGGTGGGTGCCAAACGTGGGCGGCAAAACACATTTGATTCAAGCTCGCCCGAAAGACATGTGTCTCTTCCTCCATTTCCCCATTCATACACGGTGGGCGGCAAAACAAACTCTCCTCGTCCGAAATTGATGTAGGCTAATATTTATATAGGGGCAGATGTGTAACTAACATCAGACGTGACACAACCGCCCTACCTGTCAGCCCCGTTCATACACCGTGGGCGCCAACCGTGGGCGGCAAAACACCCTCTCGTCGCCTGAAATAGTTACCGACAAATATTTGGGAGATGCGAGATTACCGTCCTATCCCCAACCGACGCGATGTCCGAAATTTTCAATGGGGGATAAGTTCGTAACTTTCCCCCATTTCAGAGAAGCGTGTCCCAAAGTTTGAGATAACCCCCCTCCCGCCCCCATTTCCCCATTCATACACCGTCGGCGGCATGACAACCTCCGCACTGCGGCCAGCCTCCTCCGTCCGCCACCCCATCCTCCACCTTGCCGGAGCCGCTACCCTTAACCCGTCGTCCACTTCAAGAGATGGACATCTCTCATCCACGGCGCTGGACCAGGATCCTTTCATATCCTCCTCTCGCTTCATCGGTGCCATCGTCCACCTTGCCGTTGCCGCAGGATATATCCCCCGACCCGGCCGTCTGCCGTCTAAAGTCTTCTTCCCCGCCGCCGACAGCCATCGCATCCGTAGCACCCTCAACGTATCAGGATAGGCCTACACAGTGTCGCAAGAGAGGTGGTACTCTTCCATATGTGCTTAAGTTATTGATCTCACCCGCAAAATAGATCGTAATTTGTTTACTGTACTTTTCTTGTCCGTACCAAATCGTAGTGGCTAGTTGAAAGCAAACATTGGTTGCGAAGTAGCTTTGTCCGGTTTGCACCTTCAGATCCGCCATGGCACGGGCACTATACTCATAAAGCTTATGGTTTCCCCCCTTTATATTCACTACCATCATCGTAGGTGCTTCGTGTCGTGCTAGCACTGCTCCTCAAGACCTCAACCCAAAGCTTACGTGTTGAAATACGAATCTGATATGATGCTCATATCACTAAAATAGAGAACATTTAATTGGTCACCTAATGTTCGTATATTCGTTTCGAAAAGCATGTGTGCCACCCACTGGTCCAGCTAGTTCCACTTTCCTGATTTTTCTCTTGATGCTTAGGGTTTTCCCCTTTTATCTACTATACTATGATCTGCGTAGGTGCTTTCTGTCATACTAGCATTACTCCACCCTTCAAGCTAAACAACACGCACTCAGAATTCGAAAGCTTAGTTGTTCAAATATGATTGTGATATGATATTGATATTAGTTAACCGACACATTTAATTGGTCGCGACATATAGAGAGACATCATAATTGCATTTCTTTGTCACTTGTTGACCGTACTTTCTTGTCCATACCAAATCTTAGTTGTTATTTCAAAGCAAACATCGGTTGCTAACTACCCTTTGCGCGGTTTGCACCTTCAGATCTGCCATCCCACTGCCACGGTCAACACTGTACTCACCATGCTTATGTTTTCCCCATTTTATGATGACCACAATCAGCCTACGTGGTTTGTGTTGTAATAGCACTGCTCCACCCATCGAGCTAAACAAGTTTAGTTGTACAAATTCATATCCGATATTATTGATGATATTAGTAAAACTGAGAGATGTTTAATTGGTTAGCTAAATGTTCCTACTTCAGTTTCGAAATGCATGTGAGCCACATATGGAGAGACCGGAAAGAATAGTATTTCTCTGTGTGCTATGGTTCATCATGGGTGGCCAACCGACATTGTATTGAAAGACTTGTAATATCTTCAATCTGCATGCTCTTCTGCTCTTCTTTAAGATGATACTCTTCTCTTGCGGTCGACTGGTCAGGTCGAGTTGTTCTCCCTTAGTATATTTTGAATCTGTCAGGTCAGGTCGACTTGTTCTTCTTTACTATACGTTGAAGCTGTCATCTGCGAAGTGTCATCACTTCTGGAGCTCTCATATTTTGAGTAGTAGGCCACATTACATTAATGCACACAACAAATTACAGCATGCATGGCATCTTTTAAAAGAATTGTAGAGATAGCACAAAGGGGTTTACAGGGAGGCAGTATTGGATTAGAATCACTTCTGCATTACAAAGAAAATCTCACTTGTTTTTATCTTTTCATGCATGTCAAATATTGAACATTATCAAAATGAATATGAGAATGGGCGCACGAGAGGAATATTGTGGAACGATCCACTGGATAACAAACTTGGCATGGTGGAGGATGGCCTATCTTATTCACCCATCAAGGTGCTTGCTCTAACTTTGCAAAGTTGTATTGGTCACACATATTTTGCATCTGACCTCTTGCATTACTTCCACTTTATTACACCATCTGCTTAATTTAAGCATCATATATGAGTATATGCCATACCTATCCATTTTATGTACCCTATCCATGTGTCGTCACACTATGTTTTTCCAGTCAAATGTTGTTCTTTCGTAATAGATGTCCAAAAGGAAGAGGGTGAGTGCAGATCCTCAAGGAGTACAAACTAGGTATTTGGAAAAGGTAGTGATACCTGTTAAATCAGATAGATCAGCAGCCACAAAAAACAGAGGCCCAACTGTACCACACTTTACCCCTACTCCAGTGGCCAAACCCCTATTAGAACTTCTGGGAGCCCAGCATCAGGTACTGTCTATGATATCAATTCAAAATTTGAACTCCTAAATTTCTGCTTGTGCCTTACCTTCTCTCTTGTATGAAAACTAATTTCAGATGAATCTCCTTGCTCAAAGGATCATACAATCTCAAAACAATAATGGGCTCTGCATTGCTCTTGTCAGTACCTCTCTCCATTTTGCCTTGTAACGTTGTACTTAATTAATTGCTATTTGATTATGTATCATCAGTCTACACCTGAGCTTCATTATTCTCTGTTTCTTCCAATACTATTTGATCTATATTTACTCTTTGCAAAATGTAGAATAATGGCAACGCTTATAAAGAATTTTCTTTGGGGAATTTATTGAATTATCCTTCCATCAACATGGAGAAGGGCTTTGTCCAGCCCGTGTTAACATGTAATGTAAGTTCATCCTTCTCAAGCCTTCAAACTTTGTTCTAGTATAGATTTGGATAGGCATCATTTCATCCACTGCTGTTTGTTTTGCTGTTTACATCTGATTGGATGTTTGCAACAACTACCAGTTTCAAATTGTAGTTGTAAAAACATGTTCCTTATGCAGAACAGATCCATTTATTTGCTTATATAATTGTGAAACCTGTTACGTGTCTCCTTGTTTCTCTTTCAGAGTCGTATCTCTTACGCCAGGCAGAACTTTAGGGAAGATAGTGAGCCAAACCATCTTGAGGACAGCAAGATGACCCCAAGGTCCTGTCTTGATGAAGACAGTGAGTTGAAGCTACTCACCAGCAGGTGTAAGACAACCTCTGTGCAGTCGCGGCCTCAATCAGTTCGACTTCTTCAGTCTCACCTTAAAGCGGAAAGGCTTGCTTCAGCTCAGCTCCAACTTGAAGTCAAAGATGCAATGAAGATGTCAGAGGACTGCCGTGTGCACCATCATGCCTTAAATCTAGTGTTGATGCATCTATCGTTGACACAACTGAGGTCTACTCATCTTCTTCAGCTGTTTGGGGGCCCCGACCTGGCCTGGCCTAGTGCCTTCTGAAGTGCTCTTAGTTTTGTATATTCTTTTGTCGGCGCGTTTATTTGCACTGGTGGCAAACTTTGATGCCCAGTGGATGTAATATGTGTGATAGCCGTGATAGCCTAGCGTAAGTTGCTTGCTTATTTATTTCCTTGTTGTCTTGTTTATTTGTTTGCTTAGTCATAACAGTTCTTTTTCCGTGGTTTGCTAGTGGCTGCAATAACCTATTTTTTAAAACTAGGCCACAATAACCATGGGCTAATATTTACTGTAGTGACACTGAGCCTCCTACGGGCCGTAGAAACAGTGGGCCCTCTACGGGCCATAGAAACAGTGGGCCTTCTACGGGCCGTAGAAACAGTGGGCCTTCTACGGGTCGTAGAAACAATGGGCCTTCTACGGGCCGTATGATCGATTGGCCAAACATGGGCCAATAACAGGCCGCAATATGGCCGTAAACGGGCTAGAGTTGGAATCGTCCATTCATGGGCCGACCATAATAGGCCATCGTTAATAGGCCGTATTTGATGACGCTATGAAAACGGCCCAGCGTATTAACGGACCACAAACGGGCCGACTGTAACCATGGGCTGAATTTGGCCCACAAGCAGAAAATGATAGTAACGGGCCGTAAGTAAACGAATGCTGGAAATGAGCCCAAGAATAAATGTGCTGTGAGAAGGTCGAAACATAACATGGGCTGGAAACGGCCCAACGGAATAACGGGCCGTTAATGGGTATAAAGTGATACACTATTCATTACGGGCCAGTTTCAACACGGGTCGTTAATGGGTGTAAAGTGATACACTGTTCATTACGGGCCAGTTTCACCACGGGCCGTTAATAGACCAAGAGTTACATAGGGCCTCATATGGGCCGAAAGACGTCATGGGCCATACATGGGCCAGAAGTAAAAACAGGCTGGAATCATATTGGATGGCCCAGATGATGCTACTGGGCCTAATTCGGATAGGGCGTAACGGGCCTTGGGTTAGCGGGCTGTAAATGGGCTATATGCGAACAGGCCGTTAATAGGCTTTACATGGGCCAGCCCACCATATTTTGACCAAGTTAAACGGGCCGGCCTTTTCACATGAATGGGCCTCTGGTGGGCCGTGCCACGTGTCGACGTATCATAGGCGCCTTATGTCCAATGAGTGGATGACATCTGTCCCAACGATGAGCCGACAAGTGTTTCCTCCAGCCAATGATGATTTTACACGTGGAAAATCCCCATTGGTCGGGGCTGTTAACGGGTTATCGGATCCAAAACCCGACCCGATAGCTTAACAATGTGTCGTTATGGTGGATGCCATGTGTCGGTCACCCTTGACGAAAGCACTTCTGTGACGCGCGATTTATCGTCATGGAAGTGGACACTTCCGTGATGATAATTTTGGTAACGTCATGGAACACTTCTATGACAGCACAGGTATGACTATCTTGATTCTGTCATAAATTGTCATGGATGTACATGCATGACAGAAAACGCGACCTACTGTAACAAACACGTATCATCACGGAAGTGTATTTTTTTGTAGTGCACACACCGTAACACATCTTCTGGTAGTGTGGGTAGTTCTTCTTGGAGGTGGAGAGTGCCTTGCTCAGGTAGTAGACCGGGCGCTGGATGGCCTGGATCTTGCCCTTCTCTAGTCGCTCGACCACCAGCACCGTGCTGACCGCCCGCGAGGTCACGGCTATGTAGAGCAACAGCGGCTCCTTGTCGGTCGGAGCGGCCAGTACTGGTGCGGTGGACAGCATGCGCTTGAGGTCTTAGAAAGCTTCGTTCGCCTTGCCGTTCCTCTCGAATGGGCTTGTCTTCTTCATCAGCTGGTATAGGGGTAGCGCCTTCTCACCCAGCCGGCTTAGAAACCGGCTGACCGAGGCTAGGCATCCAGTGAACTTCTGGACATCGCGTAGCCAAGCTAGCTTGCGCATGCGCTCGATCGCCTTGATCTTCTCTGGGTTCGCCTCGATGCCGCGTTCCGAGATGAGGAAGTCGAGCAGCTTTCCGGTCGGGACGCCGAAGACGCACTTTTTCGGGTTGAGCTTGACCTTGTATTCGTGGAGGTTGGCGAATGTTTCGTTCAAATCGTCGAGGAGCGTGAGGTGCTGCTTAGTCTTCACCATGATATCGTCCATGTACACGTGGATGTTGCGGCCGAGTTACGGTAGCAGGCATTTCTACATGCAGCGTTGGAAGGTGGCGCCGGCATTCTTCAAGCCGAACGACATGGTGATGTAGCAGTATGCCCCAAAGGGCGTGATGAAGGACGTCTTCAGGGCATCGGCCGGGTCCAGCTTGATCTGGTGGTAGCCGGAGTAGGCATCCAGAAAGGACAGGAGTTCGCACCCGACGGTTGAGTCGATGACTTGGTCGATCCACGGGAGAGCGAACGGATCCTTGGGACAGGCCTTGTTGAGGCTGGTGTAGTCGATACACATGCGCCAGGTCTTGTTCTTCTTCAGGACGAGGACTGGGTTGGCCAGCCACTCGGGGTGAAACACTTCCATTATGAAGCCGGCCGCCAAAAGCTTGGCGACCTCTTCACCAATGGTTCTTCTCTTCTCTTCAGAAAATCGACGGAGGGGTTGACGGACAGGCTTGGCGTCCTTGCGGACATGGAGTTTGTGCTCGGCGTACTACCTCGGGATACCCGACATGTCTTTGGGGGTCCATGCAAAGATATCCCGATTCTCATGGAGGAAGTCGACGAGCTCGCCTTCCAATTTGCTGTCAAGGCGGGCGCCTACGACAACGTACTTGCTGCAGCTGGGGTCTTCCGGGTTGAGCTTCACCTTCTTGGTCTCCTTGGAGGGCTTGAAGGAGGCCTCATCGGCCGGGTCCAGGGTCGGGATCGCCAGCTAGGGCGACGATCAGGTCGAGCTGGCGCCGCTCCTCGGCAACAACCAGCAACTCAGCCAACTTGGCACCGTCTCGGGCGCACTCCAGAGACTTGCGGTAGTTGCCGGCGACGGTAATGAGGCCCTTGGTACCCGGCATCTTCATCTTCAGGTACGCGTAGTGGGGAACCGCCATGAACTTGGCGAGCGCGGGCCGGCCCAGCAATGCATGATACGCGCTGGACAGGTCCACCACCTTGAACCAGACCGGTTCGCGTCGGAAGTGGTTGTTGTCGCCGAACAGGACATCGAGCCGGACCCGGCCAATTAGCGAGCAGGAGAGGCCGGGTATGATGCCGTGGAACACTGTCCGGGTTGGCTCAGGTCCTCGGCCTTGAGGCTGAGCTTGGTCATTGTGTCACGGTAGAGGATGTTGATGCTGCTGCCACCGTCGATGAGGACTCGGGAGAACTTGCATGTACGCCGCGCGACGATGGTAGGGTTGAGGATGAGGGCGTATCCACCCGGACTAGGCATGACTGCCGGGTGATCCTCCCGGGTCCAGGTGATCGGGCGATCCGACCTGCGCTTGTCGTCGCCGAGGCTGGTGAAGATGACGTAGGCCACATTTTGGTCCTGGTAGGCGTCGTTCCGCATCACGCCGCCGGCGGGAGGCGGCGGTGGAGGCGGAGGCAGCTGTCCTGCGCCTAGAGCCGAAGCCGGAGCTGGAGCCGAAGGAGGCGGGACGTCACCCCTCATGATGCGCTTGGTGATGGCGCACTGCCGAAGCGTGTGCATGGAGGGTCTTGGGCCACTGTGGTGCTTGCATGGGGCGTCGAGAATCTCTTCAAAGCTCATGGTGGGTTGCCATGCCATCTTGTTGGTCTGCCGGTGCTTCGCTACCGGGTCTGCCGCGGGCTCAGCGGACGCGACGAGCCGGTTGTCGTGACGTTGCGCTGGCTAGTCGGCCTTGCGCTTGTTGTTCTGGTGATGCTGTTGTCGGCTGCTTTCGTCGGCCGGCTTCGGTGGAGGAACCGGCTTCGCCTTGCCGGCTTCATCCAGTGCCACCTGGATCTTCATGGCAGAGTCGGTGTTGGCGTACTTGTTCGCCGTCACCATGAGCGCGGCCATGGTGGACGGCTCGGAGCGTAGGAGCTTGTGCTTGAGGAGGGTGCCGTCTCGGCACCCGCTGATGAAGTATTGGATTGCCTCGACTTCATGGATGCCCTCGCAGCTGTTCCGTAGCTCGGTCCAGCATGTGAGGTACTCGCGGCCGGTCTCTATCGGCCCCTGCACGCACATGGTGAGCTGGCTGGGGCGACCGGGCTGCTTGTACGTCCCCGTGAAGTTGCGGACAAAGGCTTCCTCGAAATCGACCCATGCATTGATGATGCCCATCGGCAGGATGTTCAACCATGTGCGGGCCGACCCCTGGAGCATGAGCGGTGCGTAGCGCACGGCGAGACGACGATTGGCACCAGTGATGCCAATGGCCGTGGTGTAGTTGGTGAGCCAGTCTTCTGGCTTCACGGTCCCATTGTACTTGGGGGTGTCGCGGGGTAGCACGAACCCCTTGGGGAGGGGCTCCTCCCGGATGCGTGGGCCGAAGCACGCCGGCCGGATAGCGCCACTCTCCTCCACCTCCAGGGAGCGAGCGAGCTGATCGAGGCGGTGGCGTGCGTCAGCGTCGTTGATGGCGCGTGGGCCGAGTCGACTGGCGGCCAGGCCCCAAGGGGCCGGGTCGGTTGGAGCCGGACGCCGGCCATGTTGGTCAGGTCCGCGCTGGGTCTCCGGGGCGGGCCCGTTGCCCAGAGCGTCGCCGGTGGTGCCGGCCGGGTTGCGCCGGGTCCGGGCTTTGCTGGAGTGCGCCTCGCTGGGCGGCGAGGAAGCCGTGTGCAGGAGTTCGCCGGGTCCGCCAAGGCGGGCGAAGCTGGACCCCGCCGGCCTGGCGACTTGGTTGAGGCGATCCTGCTGGGTGTTGGCGGTGTGGAGGAGCTCGCACATCTGCCCGATGCACTCCTTGAGCTCCTCGTCCGCGAGTTGGTCGAGGTCGACCACGGCTGCCTCCGCAGTGCGCATGTTCTTGACTGAGGTCTCGTAGACGGTCCAGACGGCGCCAAAGGCCTGGCCGATCGCTCCTCCCCGGGCGCGAGTATCGGCGGCCCGGCTTGGCTCGGCCGCAGCAGGCATGAATCCATGGGCGGCGTCGTGCTCCATCTGAGCGGCCTCCAGGCGACGCCTGGTGGCGGCCAGCGTCTCGGACAAGTCCAGCATCTACTGGCGCCTGTCCTTGAGCTGGGTTTGGGCTTCGGCGATGTTGGTGGCGTCGACGTCGGTGCCGATGGGGATGCGGAGGCTCTGCATCGCGGCGCGCAGCGGGTTGGACGGCTCAGTCCGTGCCGTGGCGGCCGCGGCTTCGGCGACCCTCCTCGCCTTGCTCGACGAGGAAGAGGCGCCATCGCCGGTGACGAAGACCTCCACATGGGCGTCCATCGCCCCGGCAGTGAATCCGCCGCTGAGGGAGAGCGGAGAGTCGGAGTTGTTGAGCACCTCGTTAGGGTACTCGTCGACCGCGAACACGTCGGACGCAGCACGGTGAAGGAGGCGGCGAGTGTGCCGATGACGTCGTCCGCCAGAGCGACGGACTCGTCGGAGTAGGAGAAGGGCCCCGTCTGAAGCATGCTCCTGGTCAGCTCCTCGAGCTGCCCCAAGGTGGGCGCCAACTGTCGTGGTGGGCGCACGGCAGATGCCAAGGGATGGATAAAGACAGGAGGAGGCTCGAGGGCACTGGTGGGCTCCAGAGGTGATGTTGATATGCGCGGGCGCGGGACGCCGGACATACCCAGGTTCGGGGCTCTCCGGAGAGATAACACCCCTAGCCTGCCGAGTTTAGTTGGATGATCGATAGTACAATGTCGCTCCTGGAGCTGTATGGAGGAGGAAGGAGGCTGGCCAAGGCTTGGGCTGCTCCTTCTCCCTGGTGTTGCTATGTGGTGGCTAGTCCAATGCTTTCCTGTGTTTCTCTTACAGGTGTCTCGTGTCTATCTCGTATTGCATGTTCTGCCGTACCTTGTGGGGGTGGGCTCCTGGGGGTTTTATAGATCAACCCACCCAGGGTTACAATGGTAATATGCTGAGTCGGTGGGTCCATATTGTCAGTGTCCGGAGTACCGGGCTGGGTCCCGCTTGTGGGCTTGTGGTTTGCCGGGTTCCCCTAGGTGCGGGCCCCGCGTGCCTAGGGGGACTGTGCGCCGTCTTGTCGATCGTCAGGGCGTGGCCGAGTTGAGCCGTGTACAGTGTTCTCCGTCAGGTCGCCGCTTGCTGTCGTCAGAAGTGAGGGCGGGAACACTATTGCCATGCCAGCCCTGGTCAGCGGGTAGGTAAGGGGCATTGTTGCCATGCTCCGGCTGACCATAGGCATGGGCGGGAACACTGTTGTCTTGGTCATCAGTGATTGAGGTCTCATCCCATCGTACGGACTGGATGGGACGGGAGCTGACCCTTGGCTGGGTTGCCGTGGACGCCACGGATGGGTTGGCTTGCTGGGGAAGCCACGGCTGAACCGGGTTGAGTTGTCTTGCGCCAGCTGCTGTGGCCGGGTCGACGTAGCTTGCCGAGTCGAGGGTCTTGGCCGGGTTGTGGGCCTTGCTGGGTCGAGTGACCCGGCCAGGCGCGTGCCGGTTTGCGGGGTGATGTGGGCCCTGCTGTTTTTGAAAAGGATCCGCGTTCCGTTGCCTGCCCGGGGTTCATCCCCCCGACAGTAACCAAACACGCCCTTAATTTCTCTAAGTCGAATGAACCCTAGAAAATGCTAGTGACTCACTTATGCACTTCTTCATCTCAGCACAAAACCACCAAAACTGTTTTTGGACCAAACTTGACGCTGTACAACAAGTACCCTCTAGCTTGATCCCAACTGACTGAAACTTCGCACACTTGTGTACCTTAGTAAGCTATATCCACACCAGACATCACCATTGTCCTCGCCCCTACCTAGTCCTCCCTGTGGCATGCCTCAACAATTGCCGCAGGAACAAGTTTGCACTGCCAGCTGGTGATCTAGTGCACCTGGGATCGGATGAGAACCATGCCTAGCACCTACTCATTTCCCCAAACCTAGTGGATAAGGTCCTATGCACCCGTGCAGACCCAGGCTCACATTGCCTTGGTGACCAAGAGGCTGGGATGCCACAGAGTGTGCTCTGCACGGTGCACATCCTCTGGCCGACTAACCCACAAGCCAACGCTCGTTGAGGGAGTCCTGGATTAGGGGGTATCCGGACAGCCGGACTATATACATCGTCTGGACTATTGAAGCGTGAAGATACAAGACTCAAGACTTCGGCCCGTATCCGGATGGGACTCTCCTTTGCATGGAAGACAAGCTTGGCGATCCGGATATTATATTTCCTTCCTTGTAACCGACTCCATGTAAACCCTAGCTCTCTACGTTGTCTATATAAACCGGAGAGGATGGTCCTTAGAAGGCCTATCACAATTACAATCATACCATCATAGGCTAGCTCTTAGGGTTTAGCCTCTACGATCTCGTGGTAGATCTACTCTTGTACTACACATATCTTAAATATTAATCAAGCAGGAAGTAGGGTTTTACCTCCATCGAGAGGGCCTGAACCTGGGTAAACATTGTGTCCCTTGCTTCCTGTTACCATCAGCCTAAGACGCACAGATCGGGACCCCCTACCCGAGATCCGCCGGTTTTGACACCGACATTGGTGCTTTCATTGAGAGTTCCTATGTGTCGTCACTTTGAGGCTTGATGGCGTCTTCAATCGCCAACAACACGGTCCAGGGCGAGACTTTTCTCCCCGGACAGATCTTTGTGTTCGGCGGCTTCGCACTGCAGGCCAATTCGCTTGGTCATCTGGAGCAGATCGACAGCTACGCCCCTGGCCACCAGTTCAGGTTCGGAAACTTGAACTACACGGCGGATATTCACGGAGACTTGACCTTTGATGGATTCGGTCCTATGCCAGGAGCGCCGGACAGTCACGATGAGCACGGCCTAGACCTATTGTCGGACAATGCTCGGGACATCATCCCTGCAGTAGCCCCAGATCTAAATCCTAAACAGGTTGCGTTGCCCAAGGATGGAGGGGTAGACCCCGCCCCGCAGGCCGCATGCTCATCGGCGGTGGAGCCGAACACAGGTCTCACCTCTGTGGAGGCCTGTAACCCCGGACCCCCGGACTCATATCTGGTTGTTGGTTCCAGTCTGCATACCCTCAAGCCAGCCAAGCCAGGTTGGGCTCCGGTAATGGAGTTTACCGCTGCGGACATCTTTCAGCACTCGCCCTTTGGCGACATGCTGAACTCATTAAAGTCTCTCTCTTTGTCAGGAGACTTGGGGCCGAACTATGTCCGTCCTGAGTGGGAAGCAGGCGACGAAGGAATTCGTTGCCCACCCACCACCCACTTCATTGCCATGATCGATGATTTAACCGACGTTCTTGACTTCGACTTCAAAGACATCGACGTTATGGACGACGATGCAGGAGAAGCTTCAGAATCTCTGGGGCGCGGGACTACTACCTTGTCACACGATATATACATGGTGGATACGCCCAAGAAGGACGACAGCGATAGTCCAGAAGATAAAACACCCGAGCAAAAGCCAAAACGGTGGCGCAGACGTCGCTCCAAGTCCAGCAACAGCAAAAATAGCGACAAGAGTGCAAGAAGAGTCACCATACCAGAAGGCAGTAACGACCACACGGACCCAGCGATGGAGCAGGACGAGCCAGGTCACGCCAAACCAAGTTCGGAGAAAATATCCGATCACAATGATCCGGAGGGACGAGCTCATGAAACCGCCCCAGAACAGGAACACGGTCCGGACGAAGATGCATTCATCATCCTGGACGAACGAGTGGAACGAGACAACCTCCACCGAAAGCTTATGGCCACAACAAGAAGTCTAAAGAAGCAGAAACAATGGCTTAAAGCCGCACAGGAAAAGCTCAGTCGCAGATGGAATAAAGTACTAGACACTGAAGAAAGATATGGCGACGATCGCCATACAAAAAGCTATCCAAAACGCAAGCTACTGCCAGAATTCGACAACGAGGCCGTTCCACCAAAGAATAATACGACCAGGAGACCAGACGTACCGCTTCACAACCACAACAGAGCGGCTACTGACACCCCGCATGATCTACTTGAGCATCTGGATAAGAAAGTCGGTGCAGCCAGGTCCATCTACGGATCTAAAGGACAGACCCCGGTGAGGGACTATGGTCATCCAAACGCTCATAGAAGCCAAATACCAGTTCGGAATAAGCACCGGACACAGCAACAGCCGACTGCATGCCATAACGCGCCCAGATACAGAGGGGTTGCTCACCCCCTGTGCTTCACCGAAGAAGTACTGGACCATGAATTCCCACAAGGCTTTAAACCTGTGAACATAGAGGCATACGATGGAACGACAGACCCAGGGGTCTGGATCGAGGATTTTATCCTGCATATTCACATGGCTCGTGGGGATGACGTCCAAGCCATCAAATACCTTCCCCTCAAGTTGAAGGGACCAGCTTGACACTGGTTGAAAAGCCTCCCCGAAAATTCAATCGGGAGCTGGGAGGAACTCGAGGACGCTTTCAGGGCAAACTTTCAAGGGACTTATGTCCGGCCTCCGGATGTAGACGATCTAAGTCACATAATCCAAGAACCCGGAGAGTCCGCCCACAAGCTTTGGAACAGATTCCTCACTAAAAAGAATCAAATAGTTGATTGTCCAGACGCTGAAGCCTTAGCAGCATTCAAACACAGCATCCACGACGAGTGGCTCGCTCAGCACCTCGGCCAAGAGAAGCCAAGGACAATGGCAGCCTTGACAGGCCTTATGACCCGCTTTTGCGCGGGTGAAGATAGCTGGTTAGCCCGTAAAGGCACCAGCGACCCCAACACATCTGAAATAAGGGATGACAACGGGAAGCCACGACGTAATAAACACAAATGCCAAAATAAGGAAGAGAGCCCGGATAACACAATGGTCAATGCCGGATTCAGGAGCTCTCGACCTGATCAGCAAAAGAAGCCATTTAAAGGCGGTAAAGAGGGACCCTCCGGTCTGAACAGAGTCCTGGACAGACTATGCCAAATTCATGGCACCCCGGAGAAACCTGCGAACCACACGCATAGAGAATGCTGGGTCTTTAAGAAAGCCGACAAATTAAATGCCGAACACAAGGGGAGGGAAACACTAAGTGAAGACGAGGACGAACCTCGCCAGCCGAACACTGGGGGATAGAAAAAATTCCCGCCAGAGGTTAAAATAGTAAGCATGATCCACGCGACTCACACATTCACGAGAAGGCACGAACGCGCGCTCAGAGACGCGCACGATGTAGAACCCATCGTACCCACATCTGACTTGTAATCGGCATGGAGGATCAGAGGCCTTGGTGCTAGACCCAATAATCGATGGATACCGTCTCACCCGCGTCCTCATGGACGGTGGCAGTAGTCTCAATTTAATATACGAGGACACTGTCTGCAGAATGGGGATAAACCCATCTAGAATTAGCCAAAGCAACACCACCTTTGAAGGAGTGATACCAGGCGTTGAAGCCCACGGCAGGGGCTCCGTCGTGCTGGAAGTAACATTCGGCTCCCCAGGTAACTCCAGAAGCGAAGAACTACTCTTCACCATCGCACCCTTCCAAAGCGGCTATCACGCATTGCTGGGAAGAGCGGCCTTCGCCCGCTTCAACGCATTGCCGCACTATGTCTACCTTACATTCAAGATGCCCGGTCCACATGGCATCATCACCGTTAGGGGAATCACAGGGCGCTCTTCATGCGCAGAGGAACACGCGACGGCCCTGGCGGTCAGACTGTAAGTTGCCTCCAATATCAAAAAACATGACTGGTCATTATGACCACAGACACGGTTAGACGAGTCTGGTAGCTCGGATACAACTGAACCAGGGCACCATACATGTAATCCCATAGCGGATAACAGGGGTTGTAAATACCCTTTTAGGATACGGCACAACGGAGACAAAGGCGCAGACGTGCAGCAGGCCCCCGTTAAACAGGTTTCTTTTTAGATTAAGCCCCTGTGTAAACCTTTTCTACCGCCTCTTGTTGTTTAACCATCCCATGGGTTCCATACCCACAGAGGATACTGCCGTTATTGGCATTTGGCCACGGCAGATTAAATCGCACGTACCTGGAAATTTAGGGTATATAATAGGCTCTCGTCAGCCTATTTTCTTTTACAAAGACCGAATACCTTCGGGAGTGTTCGGTGTCACGAGTTTGGCCTTATATGCATCAGCTCCGAATCATGTCTTTGGTAAAATGTTGGGTTTGCCCGCCTCCTAGGTTTGCCGCCTTATGTTCCGTTATTTTCGGCTAAGGCGGCCAAAGGAGAACTACTGGGATTGTGCCCTGGTTATTCCGGATGAGCACCTCAGTAGAGAAACCCGAAAACTGATTGTCATGATAAAGCGAGAGACTGTTCAACCACTCGAAGACTCACCGGAGTCTTTAAGGATTCCTCCGCATTAACGAAGGGCCGTTTCCTGGCCATGTACACACGCGCATGTATTTGAATGCATGCGCATGTACCAGGGGATACATAGTAGCCCCACTGTTAGACCCCCCCCATGGCTAAGCGAAAGTGTTACAGCTATATAGTCCGGTTGCCTAGTTCGACGTGTGATCACCTCCTTAATGGACCAAGATGTTGGAGCAAGTGTGATTAAGCATATTTCTCGCGAACACCCCCGCATTGTATGCGTGGGGGCTGAAGCCAACGACTGCTAACTTTCGGACTACTCATATCTATATAAGAACGGCCGCAAAGGGGACACAATCATACTTCCGGGCAAAAAGTATAAATAGAGCCTCATAATCAAAATAAACATTGTTTTTTACAATGATTCGACTTATCACTCGAACAAGACATTCTTCGAGCACTGCGCCTCTATTAGGCGGGCACCCTCTGTGACCTGCGCCAAGTAGTGCTCGGCCTAATATTGGCCTCCCGACGGATCTTGGGTCGCTATAATGGTGGCCTCCATATCCGTCCAATAGGCTTTAACACGGGCAAGAGCCATCCACGCACCCTCTATGCACGCCGACCTCCTCATGGCATCAATCCGAGACACAGCCCCAAGGAATTGCTGCACCAAACCAAAGTAGTTGTCCGGCTTAGGCCCCTTCGGCCAAAGATGGTCTATTACAGACCACATTGCAAGCCCGGACAGCCTGTGAAGCTCCGCCACAGCAGCCACCTTCTCATTTAGCGGCAGCGGGCGAGTGGGAGCATTGAATTGCAACCAAAAAAGATTCTCCACTTCCTTATCACCTTGACCCTCGAAGAACTTGGCAGCGTCAGATGTACTATTCGCCAAGTCCGCATATGCGTCTGCAGGACTCCAGCGCCTGGACAGGGGAGCATACTTCGGATCCAAAAACTTCGTACGCAGTAAGTAGGAGCCCCCAGCCATGATTTTGTCGGCCTGTTGGAGCTCCTCCCGCATACCCCGGATCTCGGTCCGCATCTCCTTGGCGGCATTAAGTGCCTTGTCCAGCTCGGCCGAACTAGCCGTATTCTCCTTTTCAAGGAGTACATGCCGGTCGGCGGCATTTTTCAACTCCCTAGCCATTTCGGCTATCTTTTCCTCACTTCGGCGCTGAGCAGCCTGTTCGGCTCTCAATTCTTCGGCCGCCTTTAGGGCAGCCACGTTGCTAGCCCGAGCTTGTTCCTTGGCCTGAGCAAGTTCCGCTCTCAAGGCCTCCACGACAGCAGCACCATCTGCAGTACAAACACATTGCATCAATATTATGCCCCTCTCACATTTTCCTATAATAAGGGAAGCAGAGCACATACCCTGTGACTCTTCCAGCCGTTTGTTTACCAGCGTGATATCGGCATCAATAGATCCGATCTGCCTCCTCAGTTCGGCAACTTCAGCAGACTGGTCGGCTGTCGGATCCTTATATACCTGCGCACATGTACGGCGCAGCCATTACTATATGATCCCCCGTTTTCCGCCTATGGCGGGCAACCAGAGTCTCAGGGGCTACTATCCATAGGGAGCACACCTAGCGCGTGCTTCATAACCAAAAAATTGTGCATTTTTCACTACATACCTCAAAGCCTTTGAGCAGGCTTGTAAATGCCTCATTCAAACCGCTTGTAGCGGACAAAATCTTCGTGAGCACCGTGCTCATTAAAGAACGGTGCTCCTCCAAGAGTGCGGCTCCAGAAGGCCTGTAAGTACATCCGGTCGGACATCGAACTGTGCCGGACCCTTCTCATTGCCCCCCGTGGGAGCCAAACGCTCCGGGCTCAGGGCGACTAACGTGTTAGCCTCCGGCTTCGGCAGATCCGGACTCCTCCATGACGACACCTCAGTGTCGCCCGCTTCATGAGGCAGAGAGGTGGGTGGGGTCTCACTCTCCATCATCTCCGGAAGAAGATCCCCCAAATACGAACTCTGTTGAGAAGAGCTGCTCGCCGGACTGCAAAGGACAAAGTCCCGGTTATGAATCTCGGAGAAACACTCTACCTTCGAATTAACGATTAACTTACAGCTCGGTGGAGGGCTGGCCCGTTGGTGGGAACGACGCGGCAAGGGTGCCCGTCGCGGCAGAGCCCCCTGGGGATACCTTCTTCCCTTGTTTGGGCATCTCCGCCTCCAAGTCTTTGGAGGCGGCCCTCTTCCTCCCGCGCGAGGAGGAGGCTTTAACCTCCACTTCCCGACTATCCTCCATAGGAGAGGTAGTGATTCCCCCGGTCTGGATGCGTAGTGTGTGAAGTTCGGCTTCTTTGCCCTTTCCTTTGCCTTTCCCTGAGGGGATTTTGCTGAGCACTCGGCCAAGCATCTTGGCGATAGTTGGACCAGGCGAACCTTCAGGAAGTGGCGCCAGACACCTGATTCTCTCCGCCTTGTTGAGCCATTCCTTGCCATGGAGGGATTTTCAGAATAATAGTTATGATAAATATAAATGAAGTGTCTAGCTTTAAGGTTACTTACTTGGGCATCTAGGCGATTGCAGCTTAGGCCCACATCCTCGGTGGTGTCCGGACACTTTACTTGTGGTCCGAAGAATAATTTACACATCCCTTCGAGCTTCAGACCGAAGAAGTGCTTGATAGTCCGCGGACCCTCCGGATTAAACTCCCACATCCGGAGAGGCCGACGTTTGCACGGCAACATCCGTCGGATTAGCATTACTTGAATTATGCTGACAAGATTTATGTCCCTCTTGATGAGCTCCCGGATGCGATTCTGCAGTTCCAGTACATCACCAGCAGGCCCATAATTCTGTCCTACATCGGTCCAAGACGCTAACTGTGATGGAGGGCCTGAGCGGAACTCGGGGGAGGCTACCCACTTTGTGCCTCTGGGAGCTGTAGCATAAAACCAGCTCCGTTGCCATACATCAGATACTTCCGGGAAAGAATCCTCTGGCCATGGGGCATCGGCATTCCTGCTTATTATGGCACCTACGCACTCTGCATGTCGCCCCTCGATAATCTTCGGCTTCACATTGAAGGTCTTGAGCCATAAGCCGAAGTGTGGGGAGACGTGGAGAAAAGCCTCGCACACAATAATGAATGACGAGATATGGAGGATGGCGTCTGGAGCCAGATCATGAAAATCCAACCCATAGTAGAACATGAGCCCCCTCACAAAGGGGTCGAGGGTAAGGCCCAGGCCTCGGAGGAAGTGAGGAACGAACACAACGCTCTCGTTGGTCTCCGGCGTAGGGATGACTTGCCCTGGAGCAGGAAGCCTGTGCTAGATATCGACGGTCTGGTATCCGACCTCCCTAAGCTTCATAATGTCCTCCTCTTGGATCGAGGAGGCCACCCACCGGCCTTTTGCGTCGGATCCAGACATGTTGGAGGGTCTGGGTGTTGGAGCTTGGGTCTTGGGTGTTAGAACTCGAGGTGCGAGAAGGAGCAAGGGAGGTGGAAAAGAGGCGTAGGCCTTGACCCCTTTATAAAAGGGATGAATATCAAGATTCCTCAGCGTAACCCCTTGAGACTTATCTAAAATACACGGAGTCATACCAACGGTCGCCGTGGGGTCACACACACCCATATTGATGAAAGATCCCATATTAAGAGGAACACAATCTTTGCCTTGGAAGGACGTGCCAATAAAACCGCTTCGCAACGCGAGCCGAGGTGGGGCAGGAAACGCCAGTTCATGTTGGACCAGGACACGATGCAAGGCACGACGTACAAAGATCGCCAGCAGAACGGATTTATGCTATGTTCCCTATAGTGGTGTGTGAAGATCATGTTGCAGATCCGGACACGGTCTACATGTTCGATAATAACCTTGGAGTATTCGGAAGAAGGAACCCGCCTTGCAATGCCGAAGACAAGACTGTGCGCCGGACTCATCGTCATTGAAGCCTGGTTCAGGGGCTACTGAGGGAGTGCTGGATTAGGGGGTATTCGGACAAACGGACTATATACATAGTCCGGACTATTGAAGCGTGAAGATACAAGACTCAAGACTTCGTCCCATGTCCAGATGGGACTCTACTTTGGGTGGAAGACAAGCTTGGCAATCCGGATATTATATTTCCTTCCTTGTAACCGACTCCATGTAAACCCTAGCTCTCTCCCGTGTCTATATAAACCGGAGAGGATGGTCCTTAGAAGGCCGATCACAATTACAATCATACCATCATAGGCTAGCTCTTAGAGTTTAGCCTCTACGATCTCGTGGTAGATCTACTCTTGTACTACACATATCTTCAATATTAATCAAGTAGGAAGTAGGGTTTTACCTCCATTGAGAGGGCCCGAACCTGGGTAAACATTGTGTCCCTTGCTTCATGTTACCATCAGCCGAAGACGCACAGATCGGGACCCCCTACCCGAGATCCACCAGTTTTGACACTGACACTCGTTCCCGGTGAGCCCGGCACCGCGCACCACCACACACGTACGCCAAGGTGTAGGGGGAGGGGTCTGAGGTGTCCTGTTGTAGACGCACTTGGAACTGAACATCCTTCAGCGAGATGCAAATTCGGTGGAAACTCACAAAATCTTTGTCTGGCCCCAAAGTGGGCTTCTGATTGACATTATTGTCGGTTATGTGTTGTTCTTGGCAATAGGTCAACATAAATAAAAACACAAACGCAATTTGAGAGTGCCTTAACTCCCACCTCGGCGCTCCTCCCGCTCGCTACTTGGAAAGCATCACTCGTCTCTCGTGTCGAGCGGCTAGCCCTCATGTGGCATGTCCTGTCTGCTATGCCCGTCCACATTCTCCTTGCCATGGCCATCAACCCGACGATCCTCAACAAAATCTCTCAGATCATTCGTGACTTTCTTTGGCACGGAAGGAAAGATGCCAAGTCTAGCTGCTGCCTTGTTAACTCGAGGCGCATTTGTCGCCCGTTGGAGTATATGGTGGCCTTGACATGTGTGACCTTCACCGCACCGGCATCTCCTTGTGTGCCCATTGGCTTTGGTTGCAAGCCACCGACCCCAGCCGCCCTTGGCACCATCTGGAGGCATCATGTGATGCCGAAACGCGACAGTTCTTCCGTGCATCTACTACTTGGACCCTCGGCAATAGCAAGACCTGCCGCTTTTGGTGCGACCATTGGCTTGACGGGATGACCATATCTGAGCTCTCCCGTAAGATCCTTGCTCTTGTGCCACGGCGTCGGCGCCGTCGCACCTTGGTCTCCGATGGGCTTAACCAGCATGCGTGGATTCGGGATATCCACGGCACTCTTGGTCCCATCGAGGTAGTCCAATATGTTCATCTCTGGCGGCGTCTTCATGGCATACAACTCAGTAGCTCCCCGGACAAAATCTACTGGAAATGGACTGGCAGCGGTGCCTACTCAGCTAAATCCTACTACAAGGCACTCTTCTTCGGATCAACCTCCCCACCCGCTTGGCGCCCGATCTAGAAGGGATGGGCCCTTCTGCGCAACAAGTTCTTCATGTGGATGCCTTCCCTTGACTGATGTTGGACTGCCAAGCGTCGCGCACGGCACGGCCTTACGCATGATCCACAATGCATCTTCTGTTCCCAGGAGCTCGAGACCATTGAGCACCTCCTTGTGGGCTGCGTCTTCTCGCGGATAACTTGGCACGAAATCCTCTCTTGGTGCCGATTGGTTACACCGCCCATGCTCCATTCCACCACTTTCTTCGACTGGTGGCTTCAGGCCATGGCGGCCTCCCGGGATAGCCTTAGAAGAGGCCTCAACTCCATCATTGTCCTCACCGCATAGGCTATCTCGAAGCACAGGAACGCGGACTTCTTTGATGGCGCACAGCTCTCTACCGATGACCTTGTGCAGCTGATCAAGGACGATGCGGGCAGATGGGCTAGGGCCGGTGCTAGAGGTTTAGAACAAATTGTCCCTGTAATCTGACCTTTAGGGCTTGAGACTGAGCATCCTCCTCTGTTTCTCGCGTAGCACCCTCCCGGACACCATCTAGCGCATGTTCGCAAGGACTGCACTCTATACTTTGTACTATTTTTCCACCTATCAATGAAATGATATGCTGCTCAACGTATTCACGAAACAAAAGATGTAGAAGTGCCATTGTTGCTTCCGGTTGTTCCAGACAAAGATGAAAAGCTTCGTGTACCAACCGGAGACATGTAATATGCGACCGGCATCAGCGCAGGGAGACTCAGGAGGGGTGCCTCTGACCGCAATACGTTCACAGCCTGCCTGATAGACGGTCTCATTTTGAAGTCGAGCTAAGAACACCAGATCCTAAAGATCATCACACGCTTCATCTCCTGGGCATCAAACTCTCCGCCCAATCGCTCGTCGGTGGCGTCTAGAATCACGCCCTTGCCATACAGATCCCAGACCCACTGAGCTAGGTGGACTGTGTCCTCCTCCCGCTGAGCTACCACCACAGGCCGCCTGTCGCAAGCAGTCTCAAGGAGCACGACACCGAAGCTATAGACATCTGACTCGGGATTGGTCTTGCCGGTGGTCATGCACTCTAGGTCCATGTACCCCATCGTACCTGCGAAATCTGTTGTCAGTGATCCTCGGTCGTGCTGGACGAGCTTGGCGAGCCCGAAGTCGCGGAGCTTGGCCTTGAACGACGAGTCTAGCATGATGTTGCTTGGATTGATGTCCCTGTGCAGGATGCATTTGTCCCAGTCCTAGTGTAGGTAGAGAAGCACCGAGCCTAATCCGAGCAGAATCTCATGTCTGAAGACAAAGGGAAAATAGAACATGAGATGGTTAATTATCACCTTAAGGGAAAAGCAACTGGAGAGTGATACAGTTACAGTGCTTGCGCTTTTTCTGTGATGGGCGGGCATACATACCTTACAAACAATGGGAGCACAACGTTATTGGCGCCATAGAGATGCCCGTCGAGGCTGCCATTGGGCATCAACTTGTAGATGAGAAGCAGATCGCCGCCTTCGTGGCACCAGCCGATGAGCTGCACGAGGTTCTTGTGCTAGAGCCGACTTATGACCTTCACCTCAGAGGCATACTCCTTCCTCTGCTGCTTGGATCCCTTGGAGACCCTCTTGATAGCTACTTGAAGGTTCAGTTCGTCCAAGAATCCTCTGTACATGGACCCAAAGCCTCCTTCTCCGAGCTTGTTCTTATCACAGAAGTTGTCGGTGGCGACGTCCAAGTCCCCATAGCGAAACCTCTTTGGCACGCATCCCTTCTCGGGATCGTCTTCCATGGCCTGGTCAACATCGAAGAAGTTACCCTCTTCCCACCAATTCTCCATTGCTTCCTCGCGTATTTCAGCTTGCTTTCGCCGTCGCCTCACAACCGCCGCCATAAAAGGAAACGGATCAAGGAGCCAATAATGGTAAAAACAAGATGGAACTAGATACGCCTATCAGAACCGTCCTTAATGAAGGCGGAGGAGGCAAAGGTTGTACGAAAAAACTCGGAGAATGACATTGGACTAGCATTTGAATAATGCAATATGTGCAAGGTCTAGCTCCTATAACTACAAGCATGTAAAGACACGGCTACTGACCTCCTGGGGTTCCTGGAGGAGGATGCAGATACGACGATGGTGGCAATGCCAACTCGTCATTCTGGCAGTAGGCGTTGTTACCATAGCCCACTTGGAGGATGTCGCAATACTTCTTGTAGTAGTAGTTGTATTGAATTCATGCTCCAGCCAACTCATCCAAAAGTCCGAACTGATGGAGGGAGGCAGGCAATATATTTGAACACTCCTCCTCACGTCTAGGATATTTTAGTCCGTAGACGTGGGATCGATGTAGGCCGCATAATCATTTTTATTTAATACTACATTGGCAGGGTCTTGAACTCAAGACCTCTTGGCTTTGATACCATGTAAGATGGAAGCGTATCTACTCTGAAGTAGAGATAGATGTACTGACAGACTTACACTTTTCTATAGCTACTCTTCTGAGAATATCAGTGGTATATTTTTCCTGCGTAAGGAGTATGCCATCTTTTACCTTCTTGACCTCAATTCCAAGAAAGTAATGAAGATCTCCCAAGTCTTTGAGAGCAAACTCTAGTTTTAGATCCTTAAGCAGACAAGTAGTAGCATCTGGACTTGAGCTGGCAACAATTATATCATCAACATAAACAAGAACAAATATGGTAGTATTGCTCTTACTGTAAAAGAATAGTGAGGTATCTGCCTTTGATGGTGTAAACCCAAGATTTTGTAACTGAGTGCTCAACCTTGAGTACCAGGCTCTTGGGGCATGTTTTAACCCATACAAAGCTTTATCCAACTTACAAACACAATGTAGTGTGCTCTTATTTTTCATATCCTGGTGGTTGTCGCATGAACACTTCTTCCTCAAGAACACCATGAAGAAACGCGTTCTACACATCTAGCTGTCGTAAACTCCATCCTCTGAAAATGGCAATAGACAACACAAGTCGAATAGTAGCTGCTTTAATAACAGGACTAAAGGTATCGTCATAATCAATACCAAACACTTGCTTAAAGCCCTTTGCAACGAGACATGGGTTGCAGGACAACACCTCGCCTTGCTACACTTGTTTGCAGGAGGAGGATACAGTTGAGCACATTGTGGTGCAGTGTGTCTACACCCGCCAGGTGTGGCACACGTGTTTCGACTCCTAACAAATCAACGTCCATCCTCCCAACGACACGGACACATTTGTGGAATGGTGGCTTAGGGCTCGCTCTGGCTTCCAAGGGAAGCACAAGCGAGGTTTCGACTCAGTTATCATCGGCGCCGCTTGGATGTTGTGGAAGCAAAGGAACGCCAAGGTGTTCAATCGACCGGACCAAGATAAGGACTATAGTGAGCTAGCTAGAGCCATCCTCGATGAGATCCAAGAGTGGTATAATGCAAGTGTGGGTGGGGGTGGTTTAGATCGTTTTGTAAGAGATCGCACTTGATTTCCTTGTAGGTGGGTGTGAGTGGGTGCTCGGGCGATGGATGTTCGCATCGATCCCTCGAATCTTGTAAACTGTCTTTCTTCCTTCTATAAAGATAAGGTACGCTATTGGCGTACTCTCGAAAAAAAAAGCCCTTTGCAACTAGTCTAGCCTTGTATCTGTCTATGCTTCCATTGGCTTTTCTTTTGATTTTGTATACCCACTTACAATCAATCACATTGTTGCCCCTTTTTGGCGGTACTAGATACCAAGTTCTATTTTTAATGAGTACATCATATTCACTATCCATAGCTTTCTTCCAATCTTTGTGAGCAAGAGCATCATGTAAATGAGTTGGCTCACCGGTGCTAGTAAGGAATGCACGCTTGATTTTATCATACCTTATAGTACCCTTAGTGTATTCTTTTTTCCTTTATAATACCTGAATGAGATCTTGTATGCCGACGAGGAAGCATAGGTTTTGATGTGGATCTCACCACAAAGGATCCGGGCGAATCTGACGCAGCATCCGGCTCCAAATCCGATGCCGCAGATGGAATCGGCATCGAACTCCCCCCTCCAAGGGAATCGTTCCGCGTGTCGCTTGGATCCTGGTCAGGCATGCACGCGCTGGTGCGAGCCCCACTGGACCGAGTGGGCGGACTCAGGCCAACTCCACCATAGGACCCCAAATGAACGTCCGGTTTGGCCGGATTTTGTCCTTTTGGGGCGACAATGGGTTCGCCCATGTCCGCTTCTGTCCATTGGGTCGTGGGAGCACCCAACGCGCGGCCGCAACCCAAATCATGTCCGTGTTGGACGTGATTAAAAAACAGAAAAACTTAAATAAAATGACTAAATAAAGTAAATAAACGCAGTTTAAAAAAAACATAAGTTAGGGGTCACGGCCATAAAACGGCCCAGTTTCACAGTTCACTTAACGGCCTAGTGCCATAATTAACATAAAAACAAATTAAAAAAACACCGCCTGCATGCTCCTACCGTGGTTGTCGCCGTCTTTAGTGGCCGCCGGTGTCGTCGTCGTCGCTGACGAGGTCGACGTAGTCCGGCGGCGTCTAGAGGTGGGCCGACGGTCCATGGTACGCGGGGGCGGGCTGGAAGGCGGGAGCCTGCACCACCTCCTCCCGTGGCGACGCGTCCCGCTCCTGTGACCGTGGTGGCGTGGGGCACCAGTTCACGGCCCCCACGGCATCGGCCATCTCCGGAGCCATGCACGACCAGCTCCACTGCTGGCCCACCAGGCCTGGGTGGAACGCGGCCACTGGCTCCTCCTCCATCGCCTCCTCCGCAGCCACCATCTCCAGCTCGGGGATGGCAACATCGCCGGCCGCAGAGAGGGCCATCATCTCCTCGAGGACCTCCCATTGGCGCTCATCGTACATCTTCATGGAGTCCTCCATGACACGCGCCATGAGACATGCCTCCTCCTCCGCTGTCATGTGAGGAGGTGGTGGCGGCGATGGAGAGGGTGAAGGCGATGGTGTGGGCGTGAGGCCCCGCACCCGCGTACGCCCGCGCACCTGGGGAGCACACACCGCGCACTTTGGACATGGCCGCCGCGGCCCCGGTGACATACCGGCGAAGAATGACACGCACCGCACGTCGTGCTCGTCCTGGAGCCACGTGTCCCAGAGCCGGGAGTCGGGGGCGTACCTGTCGTCGTAGTACAGGTCGTCAGGAGGAGGCGGCGCCGGCGCTCGGTCTCCTCGCGGCATGCACGGCCGCTCGCAGGCACCGGCGGGATCGGGACCCGGTCGGCGGAGAGGTGCCAGTTATTGGGGAGGCGCACGTCGCTCCACGGGAGCGGCGTCCTCGTCTCCCAATAACACCGGCATACATCCGCGGCGATGTACTGCCGGTCGCGCTTGCCGCCGGCGTAGGGCCGATGGTGAATGGGGCAGGAGCGGGGGCCCGGCGCGGTGGTGATGCGGGCTCCTCCTTCACGCCGCGGCGACGGCGGCCCGAGGATGAGCTAGCCTCGCGATCGTGCATCCCCTTGCGGCCGTAGTTCCAGAGCCCCATGGCTGCAAGGCGGTCGGCCGGCGAGTTCGAGGCTAGGGTTTGGGGGTTTGGGGGTGTCGGGTTTCAAGGAGGCCGCGGGGTGGAGTGGGGAGTGTGGACGACAACCGGTCCACGGCTTCCCCATTTAAGAAGGACCGCGACTATTCGCCTGGGCTTATGACAGGAGGGGCCGTCCGCGTGTGCGCATTGATATTGGCGGGTGGGATGTAGGTGGCCACCTGCCACGCGGCACCGACGCGGACGAGCGACGCGTCCGTTTGTTGTCCGCCGTGACCCAAACCCGGAGCATGTTTGCGCTCGAAATGGGTCGGCCCGGACACAAAATAGACAAGATGGGTCCGGGCCGCCGCGTGCTGGGCCGACCGGTTTGTCCCTTTTACCCCAAAAGGACGGGTCCGGATGGGATGGGGTCGCGCGGTGGAGTTGGCCTCATAGCACCGGACGAGTCGTCCCCGCCCGCGTCGGCTGGGCTGGTGGGCTCCGCGCCTGCTAGGCTGTCGGCCACCCGATCGGCTAGGACGCGCATGGCGACGGACTCCTCTTGGGATCCCGCACCTGTCGACGCAGCAGGACTGCAGTGCGGATCCGCCTGGATCGCAGCGACCGGCTAACAGCGCTGCCACCAGCATCCTCCTAGGATCCAGCGCCAATTTTGGCTACATCTACGCACATAAAATCATAGCCTGCTGCTGCACGAGTATCTCTGGAATCAAAAATTTCAATGGATTTAGTTCTCAAAAAAAAATTCAATGGATTTTTGCACATGATCAGTTCTATTAAATTCACCCCCGTGATCAGAATTTGACATATAATCTGGAAGAGGAGAAATTTTAGCACGTAATGGAGCTTCGGCATTGGGATGAAGTTTGGCAAAAGGAAATAATGTTTCATCGAAAACCACATCTCGAGAAATATAGATACGACCTGTGGCAATCTCTAGGCACTTATATCCTTTATGAAGGTTACTGTAGCCAAGAAAAACACATTGTGTTGAGCAAAACTCGAGTTTGTGACGATTGTAAGGACGTAAATTTGGGTAACATGCACCCCCAAATTTTTTGAGAGAATTGTAGTCTGATTTTTGATGAAACAAACATTCCAACGGAGTGGTGTTGCCAATGACTATGCTAGGGAGGTGATTAATAAGATAGGTAGCCGTGATGAATGCTTCTTCCCAGTATTTGAGTGGCATAGATGCATGAGCTAAAAGAGATAGACCAACTTCAACAATATGGCGATGTTTACATTAAACCGAGCCGTTTTGTTGATGTGCATAAGGGCAAGACACATGATGGATGATGCCTATGCTACGGAATAAGGAGTTGAGTTTCTCATACTCTCCTCCCGAGTCACTTTGGACTGCAAGAATTTTTCTGTCGAAGTGTCTTTCAACAAGTTTTTGAAACTCTTGGAAAATGGAAAAGACTTCAGATTTAAACATAAGCAAATATCCAAGTGAATTTGCTATAATCATCGATAAAACTAACATAGTATTTCTTTCTTCCAAAAGAATCTCTTGCATGACCCCATACATCACTGAAAATAAGCTCTAAAGGAGCATGAGACACACTATTTGAAATAGGATAGTGAAGTTGGTGACTCTTGGCACATTGACAAGCTTCACACACAGACTCATTATTTGAACTATGTGACAATGAAAGATTGCCTTTATTGACTACATTGAAGATGGATGTCCTAATCTCTGATGCCACCTTACCAGGGAGGGCTTGATGCCGAATAAACTTGACGATGACGCTTGCGGCTAAAGAATCTTGATGTGATGGGGTAAAGCCCTCCAATACATCTACCATGATGAATGAGCTCCCTCGTTGCCCGATTCTTTATAAAAAATAGGTGGGATGAGTCTCAAAGAAAACATTATTGTCTGAAGTTAAACGAGACACAGATACTAAGTTTTTGTCGGCATGTGGAACATGAAGAACATATTTTAAGACAAGTCACGTTTAAGACTAGGGCAATTAATAGAAGCTTAACCAATGTGACAAATTTCCATACCTCCACCGCTTGCGGTGTGAATCTGGTCGTCGTTGTGGTATCTGTCGTGGAGAGCAAGCTTTTCTAGATCGTTCATGACATGGTCCGTGGCACCTGAGTCTGCATACCAGACCGTGTCACCATCACCTCCTCCTTGCTCACGGATGGAAGCAGCTGCATGGCACGCATCAGGCACGTAGTGTCACGCCCAATATGCGACCCTATCCAAAAGGAACTCGAAGGTCCCACCAACGATAGACCCGCATATTGAAACACTTTTGCAAGGTGGATATCATTACATCAACATTACATAATAGATGGGGATACATACATAAGGCATGCAATGCCACACGAATACAACATCACAATACATAAGAGCATCATCCGGCTACGGATGAATCACAAACAGAAACTCAAACGACATCCACCCTGCTAGCCCAGGCTGCCGACCTGGAACCTATCCCCTGATCGAAGAAGCAGAAGAAGAACTCAACGCAAGCAAACATCGCTCTCGCGTCATGATCATCGCATAACCTGTACCTGCAACTGTTGTTGTAGTAATCTGTGAGCCACGAGGACTCAGCAATCCCATTACCATGGGTATCAAGACTAGCAAAGCTTAAGGGAAAGGAAGGGGTAAAGTGGTGAGGCTGCAGCAGCGACTAAGCATATATGGGGGCTAACATACGCAAATAAGAGCGAGGAGAGATCAAAAGGAATGGTCGTCAACTAGTAATGATCAAGAACTGATCCTGAACTCCTACTTACGTCAATCATAACCCAGAAACCGTGTTCACTTTCCGGACTCCGCCGAAAAGAGACCATCACGGCTACACACGCGGTTGATGCGTTTTAAATCGGATCTGGTGTCCAGTTATCTACAACCGGACATTAACAAATTCCCATCTGCCTATAACCGCAGGCACGGCTTTTGAAAGATTATACCCTGCAGGGGTGTCCCAACTTAGCCCATGATAAGCTCTCCTGATCAACGAAGGATATACCTTCTCCCAGGAAGACCCGATCAGACTCGGAATCCCGGTTTACAAGACATTTCGGCAATGGTAAAACAAGACCAGCAAGACCGCCCGATGCGCCGGCAATCCCGATAGGAGCTGCACATATCTCGTTCTCAGGGCAACACCGGATGAACACTACGTACAACTAAAACCAGACCTCGAGTTTCCCCGAGGTGGCGCTGCAAGTGGCTCTGGTTCGGACCAACACTTAGACAAGCATTGGCCCGGGGGGGCTGTAATAAAGATGACCCTTGGGTTAATTATTCCCAAGGGAAATATAGGTGGTGGTGAGGCAAATGGTAAAACCAAGGTTGGGCCTTGCTGGAGGAGTTTTATTCAAAGCGAACTGTCAAGGGGGTCCCATAAATCACCCGACCGCGTAAGGAACGCAAATCCGGGAACATAACACCGGTATGACGGAAACTAGGGCGGCAAGGGTGGAACAAAACACCAGGCATAAGGCCGAGCCTTCCACCCTTTACCAAATATATAGATGCATTAATAATATAAGAGATATTGTGATATCCCAACCAAAATCCTGTCCACCATGGAGAAATCTTCCACTTCACCTGCAACTAGCAACGCTATAATAGGAGCTGAGCAAAAGCGGTAACATAGCCAAACAACGGTTTGCATAGGAAAGGTGTCAAAGGTTAGAGGTTCATGGCAATTTGGGATGGCTTGATGAGCAAAAGATAGGTAACGCAGCATAGCGATAGAACGAGCAACTAGCATAGCAATGATAGTAGTGAGATCCAGGGTAGCGGTCATCTTGCCTGAAATCCCGCTAGGAAGAAGAACGAGTCCATGAAGAAGACGAACGGATGAAGCCGAACCAAGTGTAGACGAACGAATCCTCACGATCGCAACGAAACAGGAACTATCGAAAAGAAGCACACAACATAGTAAACACACCACACATGAACATGACATGATGCACAACAAGCATGATGCATGACAAGGCTACATGAGGCTACTCATGACAAGAGATGATGCAAACAAGAGCAACACATCAAGGCAAGTTTAAATGAGGCCGGGAACAACATACAACAATTCCGGTAAGTCCTCATATGCATATTTCGAAATTGGTCCAGATCTGAATAAACATTATGTTCAAGGAGTTAAACATCAAGTTAACATGCACAAAGATGGTCTACACGAGATTCTAGTCAAGTTACATATAAAGTTCATTTAGTTCGGAGCTACGGCCTAGAAGATATGAGTAAAACAAGTTAAACATGGCATTGATGCAAAATGCACCCAAACATCAAGCAAACACCTCAAAACAAGGATGCAACATGATAATATGAAACTACATGCAAAAACAAGCAAGTTTCATATAGAGCACACTCAAAACGGAGCAACGGTTCAACACACACACATGAAACAAGTTTAAAGGACAAGCTGTCTAAAACAGCAACTAGGCATATTGCAAGCATCAAAACAATATGCTACAGGACCTCAACAAGAAAACAAAAGGCATGGGCATGATGTACAGGGAAAGCACAACAAAACATGAACACTGAGCTATCTCCAGAAATCACTAGAACATGCTCAAACACACATGGTAAGATTGCAAGTAATAACAATTCAGACTTTGCAGAAAATAACATCAGGTTGCAATATTTAGAGCTATCAAACAACATGTTACAGGAACTTATCATGGCAAACAAAGGCATGTCATGAATCTACTAAATGCATAGATCAAATGTCCTTTACTGACCATAAGCCAAAAAGGATTAGAAAATATGATGGCACCCATGTAAACATAGCAAGTTATATTACAGATTCAAACATTGCAGAAACAGAATTATGAAGGCATGTAGATGAGCTTCTGAAACTCACTACAGAGCAAAACATGGCATGGCAAGGCAACCAACAGTAAGAAGACATGTTTGTGAAGCTATGCATGGCAATAGCAAGTTCATAGGGTGCATGGAACACTAGGGAAACACATGGCAACAACTGAACTTAATGTTAACAGGCTGACAGCAACATTATCAAGCAACTTTGGAGCAAGATTACAACAAGCTACAGCAATCTATAATTTCAACCAGGGTCATGGATGGATAGAGCATGACATGTAGAACAAAAGATATTTAGTGAACATCTCCAGATTATGCATAGAATGATTAGTAGCAACTTGTTTACATAGCATCACGAAATAACAGATTCAGCCTAGCAAAACAGTAACAGCATGTACCCTACTTAACAAGCTTGATTCACTCACCACAAGACATTGCATGACAAGATAAGCATAGCATCAGCAAGAAGGCATGTTTATGTAACAAACCAAGGCAAGAACAAGTTCATAGCATGCAAGGATCAACTATAGCAACCTTAGCAAAATTGAATAACATGTAAATAATCTGCCAGGAAACATTTTGAAGCAAAAGTAGAGCACAAAATGGCATGTTAGACTACTCCATAATTGCAGCCAGAGGCATGAACGGATAGACAATAACCATATGTTCAAAACATCCTTACTGAAGTATCTCAAAATATGCATGGATATCTCTGTAGCATCAAGTTTACATGGCATGAAAATAACAGCAGAACAGGGACTAAATCAGTAACATCACGATGCCTAGTTTGCGTGCTTATGCTAGTCACCACATTTATCACAAAAATACATGGCATACACCACTGTATAGATGTCATGGCATAGTTCAAAACACATGTAGACATCAACCTCATAGGATGCACACATCAATCATGGCAATAATGACAAAAGAGCTCGTTCTGTTAACAGACAGCAGAAAAACATCATGAAGCACTCTTACAACAATGATTCAGGCATCTGTATGACCTCAAATGAATATGATGCAATGGAATGAAATGATGTACTCGTTGAGACGAACAAATTGACATATTACACGCACAAAACGGAGCTACGAATGCAGATATATAATGCTATGAACATGGCATGGTTATTACTGCAGATCTGGGGACTTAGTCGTTTTTTTTTTTTGAAAAAACAGATCGGGCGCAGATGAACTAAAAGACGCCTCGGGCGCGGTTTAGTCGGGCTGCTCACCACTGGGCTGGCCCAGGAAGGAGGAGGCAGGCCGTCGAGCTGGGCCGGGGCGATGCTGGGCTGGGCCGACGCGGGGTCAACGCGAGCGAGCGGCGCTCGTCGTCGTCCTCCTCG
>NC_041387.1:630689094-630709704 GCF_002162155.2 Triticum dicoccoides
GTGCTGCAAGAGAGAGACAGAGCTGGTGAGGGAGATAAGCAGAGAGGAAGATGGGGCAGGGCGGAGGCGCGCTCAGCAGCGCGGCGACGGCGCTCGCCGGCACGGCAGCCAGGCGACGGGGAGGAGGAGGGACGGCGACGGCGGCGGGGACGACCGGCACGGTCCGGTGCGGTTGGCGGCGCGCGCGGGCTAGTCCGGGCCCCGATGGGCTCGGGCGGGCCCCGATCTGGGCCGAGAGGGCCGGCGCGATGGGGGCGAAGGGCTGGCGGCGGAGTGATGATGTGGCGGCTTCTGGTTGGGCGAGAAGCGGCGGCGGACGTGTCTGGCTGCGGGATGGACACGTCCGGTGGCGGCGGAGGGCGATTTAGCTAGGGTTAGGGTAGAATGACCCGAAAATTTCGGGGGAGGTCTAGTTTTATAGGTAGAGGGAGCTAGGAGAGTCCAAATGGGCAGCGGTTTTCGCCCACACGATCGTGATCGAACGACCGAGAGCATGGAGGGGAGTTTGCTGGGTTTTGAGCCACTTTGGAAGGGGTGTTGGGCTGCACACAAAAGAGGCCTTTACGGTTACCCGGTTAACCGTTGGAGTATCAAACGACCTCCGAATGACACGAAACTTGACAGGCGGTCTACCGGTGCTATACCAAGGCCGCTTGGCAAGACTCGGGCCATTCCGAGAAAGTTTAACACCCGCTCACAACGAAAGACCAAAGGGGAACGCCGGATGACATAGGAGCGCCGGATTGCAAAACGGACAACGGGGAAAATGCTCAGATGCATGAGACGAACACGTATGCAATGCAATGCACATGATGACATGATAAAATGCAACATGCAAGCAAATGACATGGCAACAACAGCGAATAACTGGCAGACACCTGGCGCATCAAATCCGGGGCGTTACAACACTCCTCCACTAACAAGAGATCTCGTCCCGGGATCTTAGGACCGAGACGGAAGAGAAAAAGGGATGGGGTGAAACAAGAACTCAAGAGAAGAAGCAAAGAATCGAGAGCAGTCGAGAAGAAGAGAGGAACAACGAGAATGACGAGAATCAAAAGCTCATGAAATTAGGTAGACTATGAAACCACTCCGGTTAAAATGAGATAAGAAACGAATAAGACTGAAAGGATTTAGGTAGCACTCCGACTGAAACATGGAAGGAAAAGAACATGAGCTTGAGAGGATGGAATGATACCTGATGAAGACATGACACAAAACCTCCGGAAAGAATTGAGAGAGAAATTGAATGAAAAGAAATTAGAAGGATTGAATGTAGTTGTTGAGAAAATTCAATAACGAAAGAATAAGCTTGATGTGGACTTATGGAAAACATCTCAAAATTATGAGGTGATAACCGACCACAAATGGAAATGATTGGATGACTTAGAAGAACGAAGACATGCGAAACTCCACTTCAAAAGAAGACGGAGAATTAATTGCACTTCGCGATGCAAGTAGAAAAGATACTTGAACTCCGCCAACAAGAATCTTAATGAACTCTTGAAGAAAGAATTAAATCATGAAGAACCACCATGAAGAACTCCGGTAACAAAAGATGACGAGATAAAATGAAGGATGAAAGAATAAGATGAGCCTTGCGATGATTTAGATGGAGGTTCCGACGAAATGACTGAGGAAATTCGAACTCCGGAAAAGAAATGATGAAGACACTTGGAACTAGAATTTATTCATCAAGAACAAACTCCGAAGGAAAGGATTACTCACTTGGATGAAATAAGAATAAGATCTATTGTATGCTTAACCTACATCAAATTAAATTGATGACCAACAATGGATTTTGCATACTACTTATTCTTCTTGAAAAAGGATTGAGAAGGGACATATCGCAAACTTGAGAAGGGATAGCACAGAACTTGAGAGAGTCTTCATGAACCACCGGTAGGATTGAAAAGAACGAATGAATTAAAATGATAATCAAGGAAAAAGAATCTTAAACGAGCCACCATAAGAATTCGAAAATGACTGATGAAAGAGGATGAACCACCGGGAAGAATTAGAAGAACAAATATGTTAGAGGGGATTTATATACTCCGGGAGAATGAAAAGCAGAGAGGTTGAGCCAACAATGAAATGATTTGAAATCGATCTTGGAAAAGGCATGTGACTGATGGAATCCATTCTTACGTCACACTTGAAAAGAATTGAGAAAAACTCCGGGGAAATTAGAAGAGTCAGGTAAGATCCTGGGAAAATACCTGTGGGTTAGGGCCCACTGAAAGAGATAACACCGTTGGAAAGAGTTATTGAACAGATAGATGATGCACCGGAACATTTGAAATATTTGAATGAGGTGACAACCTCGAATTAATTAGAACACAGACGAAACTCTTGATATGTCTTGAGCACTCTGGAAGGACAAACTGGCGAGAGGCGAACGAGCAGGGAAAACACTTGAGCCGAAGAAAAGAATATGATCTACCGAAAACTTGAATTGGGTCCACCGGAAAGGAAAAGAGATGAAGAATGACGAAGGAGACGAGAATTCACCGGTTGAGATAATTTACGAAAGACTGAGGAGGTTCCACACGAATGAAATAGATGGTCGAAAGAGACTGAGGCTCCAGTAAGAAGAGGGTGGGAGGGCGGGAAAACAAAGGCAACCTAGAAGGGGAAATCGATGAATATCTTGAAGGGAAAACACCGGTTGAAATCATTGAGGAGAGAGAGCAAAAACTTCACACGAGTAGGATGGATACTCGATTATGGACTCCGGTTCCGAGAAGAAGACGGGTGGGCGGGTGGGAAAGAAAACAATTGAGGATTGAACTCAATGATGAAGAGGCTCGAGTCGACTTGACGAAAATGCACCGGATGAAAAGAGTTGAGGAACAACGACCCGAAAACCAACTGCGTGATCCTAAAGAAAAATTTGAATGGGAAGAGGAGTAGTTCAAAACACCTACGTCAAGATTCCTCACCAGAGCGACAAAGGGGATGAGGAGTAAAAAGAATTCCTACTCTCCGATATAATTAGACTCCGAAAACAGTTTTCTTCTAGACTCAACAACGGCCAAACTACACGATCAATCAAGGGGGGCTCCTAAGGTCGGTCGAGGCTCTCATACCAACTTGTCAAGCCCAATATGCGACCCTATCCAAAAGGAACTCGAAGGTCCCACCAAGGATAGACCCGCACATTGAAACACTTTTGCAAGGTGGATATCATTACATCAACATTACATAATAGATGGGGATACATACATAAGGCATACAATGCCACACGAATACAACATCACAATACATAAGAGCATCATCCGGCTACGGATGAATCACAAACAGAAACTCAAATGACATCCACCCTGCTAGGTCAGGCTGCCGACCTGGAACCTATCCCCTGATCGAAGAAGCAGAAGAAGAACTCAACGCAAGCAAACATCGCTCTCGCGTCATGATCATCGCATAACCTGTACTTGCAATTGTTGTTGTAGTAATCTGTGAGCCACGAGGACTCAGCAATCCCATTACCATGGGTATCAAGACTAGCAAAGCTTAAGGGAAAGGAAGGGGTAAAGTGGTGAGGCTGCAGCAGCGACTAAGCATATATGGTGGCTAACATACGCAAATAAGAGTGAGGAGAGAGCAAAAGGAACGGTCGTCAACTAGTAATGATCAAGAAGTTATCCTGAACTCCTACTTACGTCAATCATAACCCAGAAACTGTGTTCACTTTCCAGACTCCGCCGAAAAGAGACCATCACGGCTACACACGCGGTTGATGCGTTTTAAATCGGATCTGATGTCAAGTTATCTACAACCGAACATTAACAAATTCCCATCTGCCTATAACCGTAGGCACGGATTCCGAAAGACTATACCCTGCAGGGGTGTCCCAACTTAGCCCATGATAAGCTCTCGCGATCAAGGAAGGATATACCTTCTCCCAGGAAGACCCGATCAGACTCGGAATCCCGGTTTACAAGACATTTCGGCAATGGTAAAACAAGACCAGCAAGACCGCCCGATGCGCCGGCAATCACGATAGGAGCTGCACATATCTCGTTCTCAGGGCAACACCGGATGAACACTACGTACAACTAAAACCAGACCTCGAGTTTCCCCGAGGTGGCGCTGCAAGTGGCTCTGGTTCGGACCAACACTTAGACAAGCATTGGCCCGGGGGGGCTGTAATAAAGATGACCCTTGGGTTAACTACTCCCAAGGGAAATATAGGTGGTGGTGAGGCAAATGGTAAAACCAAGGTTGGGCCTTGCTGGAGGAGTTTTATTCAAAGCGAACTGTCAAGGGGGTCCCATGAATCACCCGACCGCGTAAGGAACGCAAAATCCGGGAACATAACACCGGTATGACGGAAACTAGGGCGGCAAGAGTGGAACAAAACACCAGGCATAAGGCCGAGCCTTCCACCCTTTACCAAATATATAGATGCATTAATAATATAAGAGATATTGTGATATCCCAACCAAAATCCTGTCCACCATGGAGAAATCTTCAACTTCACCTGCAACTAGCAACGCTATAAGAGGGGCTGAGCAAAAGCAGTAACATAGCCAAACAACGGTTTGCATAGGAAAGGTGTCAAAGGTTAGAGGTTCATGGCAATTTGGGATGGCTTGATGAGCAAAAGATAGGTAACGCAGCATAGCGATAGAACGAAGCAACTAGCATAGCAATGATAGTAGTGAGATCCAGGGTAGCGGTCACCTTGCCTGAAGTCCCGCTAGGAAGAAGAACGAGTCCATGAAGAAGACGAACGGATGAAGCCGAACCAAGTGTAGATGAACGAATCCTCACGATCGCAACGAAACAGGAACTATCAAAAAGAAGCACACAACATAGTAAACACACCACACATGAACATGACATGATGCGCAACAAGCATGATGCATGACAAGGCTACATGAGGCTACTCATGACAAGAGATGATGCAAACAAGAGCAACACATCAAGGCAAGTTTAAATGAGGCCGGGAACAACATACAACAATTCCGGTAAGTCCTCATATGCATATTTCGAAATTGGTCCAGATCTGAATAAACATTATGTTCAAGTAGTTAAACATCAAGTTAACATGCACAAAGATGGTCTACATGAGATTCTAGTCAAGTTACATATAAAGTTCATTTAGTTCGGAGCTACGGCCTAGAAGATATGAGTAAAACAAGTTAAACATGGCATTGATGCAAAATGCACCCAAACATCAAGCAAACACCTCAAAACAAGGATGCAACATGATAATATGAAACTACATGCAAAAACAAGCAAGTTTCATATAGAGCACACTCAAAACGGAGCAACGGTTCAACACACACACATGAAACAAGTTTAAAGGACAAGCTGTCTAAAACAGCAACTAGGCATATTGCAAGCATCAAAACAATATGCTACAGGACCTCAACAAGAAAACAAAAGGCATGGGCATGATGTACAGGGAAAGCACAACAAAACATGAACACTGAGCTATCTCCAGAAATCACTAGAACATGCTCAAACACACATGGTAAGATTGCAAGTAATAACAATTCAGACTTTGCAGAAAATAACATCAGGTTGCAATATTTAGAGCTATCAAACAACATGTTACAGGAACTTATCATGGCAAACAAAGGCATGTCATGAATCTACTAAATTCATAGATCAAATGTCCTTTACTGACCATAAGCCAAAAAGAATCAGAAAATATGATGGCACCCATGTAAACATAGCAAGTTATATTACAGATTCAAACATTGCAGAAACAGAATTATGAAGGCATGTAGATGAGCTTCTGAAACTCACTACAGAGCAAAACATGGCATGGCAAGGCAACCAACAGTAAGAAGACATGTTTGTGAAGCTATGCATGGCAATAGCAAGTTCATAGGGTGCATGGAACACTAGGGAAACACATGGCAACAACTGAACTTAATGTTAACAGGCTGACGGCAACATTATCAAGCAACTTTGGAGCAAGATTACAACAAGCTACAGCAATCTATAATTTCAACCAGGGTCATGGATGGATAGAGCATGACATGTAGAACAAAAGATATTTAGTGAACATCTCCAGATTATGCATAGAATGATTAGTAGCAACATGTTTACATAGCATCACGAAATAACAGATTCAGCCTAGCAAAACAGTAACAGCATGTACCCTACTTAACAAGCTTGATTCACTCACCACAAGACATTGCATGACAAGATAAGCATAGCATCAGCAAGAAGGCATGTTTATGTAACAAACCAAGGCAAGAACAAGTCCATAGCATGCAAGGATCAACTATAGCAACCTTAGCAAAATTGAATAGCATGTAAACAATCTGCCAGGAAACATTTTGAAGCAAAAGTAGAGCACAAAATGGCATGTTAGACTACTCCATAATTGCAGCCAGAGGCATGAACGGATAGACAATAACCATATGTTCAAAACATCCTTACTGAAGTATCTCAAAATATACATGGATATCTCTGTAGCATCAAGTTTACATGGCATGAAAATAACAGCAGAAGACTAAAATCAGTAACATCACGATGCCTAGTTTGCGTTCTTGTGCTAGTCACCACATTGATCACAAAAATACATGGCATACACCACTGTATAGATGTCATGGCATAGTTCAAAACACATGTAGACATCAACCTCATAGGATGCACACATCAATCATGGCAAAAATGACAAAAGAGCTCGTTCTGTTAACAGACAGCAGAAAAACATCATGAAGCACTCTTACAACAATGATTCAGGCATCTGTATGACCTCAAATGAATATGATGCAATGGAATGAAATGATGTACTCGTTGAGACGAACAAATTGACATATTACACGCACAAAACGGAGCTACGAATGCAGATATACAATGCTATGAACATGGCATGGTTATTACTGCAGATCTGGGGACTTGGTCGTTTTTTTTTTTTTTGAAAAAACAGATCGGGCGCAGATGAACTAAAAGACGCCTCGGGCGCGGTTTAGTCGGGCTGCTCACCACTGGGCTGGCCCAGGAAGGAGGAGGCAGGCCGTCGAGCTGGGCCGGGGCGATGCTGGGCTGGGCCGACGCGGGGTCAACGCGAGCGGGCGGCGCTCGTCGTCGTCCTCCTCGATCCAGAGGGAACGAGGGAAAGCAGGGGCGGCGGCGCATCTCCGGCGAGGCGGGGCGGCCCTCCAGCGGCGAGGCCGACGCGTAGATGGCGAAGATGGATAGATCCGGCGATGAGGATCCTGGATCCAGACGGAGAAGGGGTGGGACGCGGCAACAACGGCGACTGCGGCGTGCTGCGAGAGAGAGACAGAGCTGGTGAGGGAGATAAGCAGAGAGGAAGATGGGGCAGGGCGGAGGCGCGCTCAGCAGCGCGGCGACGGCGCTCGCCGGCACGGCAGCCAGGCGACGGGGAGGAGGAGGGACGGCGACGGCGGCGGGGACGACCGGCACGGTCCGGTGCGGTTGGCGGCGCGCGCGGGCTAGTCCGGGCCCCGATGGGCTCGGGCGGGCCCCGATCTGGGCCGAGAGGGCCGGCGCGATGGGGGCGAAGGGCTGGCGGCGGAGTGATGATGTGGCGGCTTCTGGTTGGGCGAGAAGCAGCGGCGGACGTGTCTGGCTGCGGGATGGACACGTCCGGTGGCGGCGGAGGGCGATTTAGCTAGGGTTAGGGTAGAATGACCCGAAAATTTCGGGGGAGGTCTAGTTTTATAGGTAGAGGGAGCTAGGAGAGTCCAAATGGGCAGCGGTTTTCGCCCACACGATCGTGATCGAACGACCGAGAGCATGGAGGGGAGTTTGCTGGGTTTTGGGCCACTTTGAAAGGGGTGTTGGGCTGCACACAAAAGAGGCCTTTATGGTTACCCGGTTAACCGTTGGAGTATCAAACGACCTCCGAATGACACGAAACTTGACAGGCGGTCTACCAGTGCTATACCAAGGCCGCTTGGCAAGACTCGGGCCATTCCGAGAAAGTTTAACACCCGCTCACAACGAAAGACCAAAGGGGAACGCCGGATGACATAGGAGCGCCGGATTGCAAAACGGACAACGGGGAAAATGCTCAGATGCATGAGACGAACACGTATGCAATGCAATGCACATGATGACATGATAAAATGCAACACGCAAGCAAATGACATGGCAACAACGGCGAATAACTGGCAGACACCTGGCGCATCAAATCCGGGGCGTTACAACACTCCTCCACTAACAAGAGATCTCGTCCCGGGATCTTAGGACCGAGACGGAAGAGAAAAAGGGATGGGGTGAAACAAGAACTCAAGAGAAGAAGCAAAGAATCGAGAGCAGTCGAGAAGAAGAGAGGAACAACGAGAATGACGAGAATCAAAAGCTCATGAAATTAGGTAGACTATGAAACCACTCCGGTTAAAACGAGATAAGAAACGAATAAGACTGAAAGGATTTAGGTAGCACTCCGACTGAAACATGGAAGGAAAAGAACACGAGCTTGAGAGGATGGAATGATACCTGATGAAGACATGACACAAAACCTCCGGAAAGAATTGAGAGAGAAATTGAATGAAAAGAAATTAGAAGGATTGAATGTAGTTGTTGAGAAAATTCAATAACGAAAGAATAAGCTTGATGTGGACTTATGGAAAACATCTCAAAATTATGAGGTGATAACCGACCACAAATGGAAATGATTGGATGACTTAGAAGAACGAAGACATGCGAAACTCCACTTCAAAAGAAGACGGAGAATTAATTGCACTTCACGATGCAAGTAGAAAAGATACTTGAACTCCGCCAACAAGAATCTTAATGAACTCTTGAAGAAAGAATTAAATCATGAAGAACCACCATGAAGAACTCCGGTAACAAAAGATGACGAGATAAAATGAAGGATGAAAGAATAAGATGAGCCTTGCGATGATTTAGATGGAGGTTCCGACGAAATGACTGAGGAAATTCGAACTCCGGAAAAGAAATGATGAAGACACTTGGAACTAGAATTTATTCATCAAGAACAAACTCCGAAGGAAAGGATTACTCACTTGGATGAAATAAGAATAAGATTTATTGTATGCTTAACCTACATCAAATTAAATTGATGACCAACAATGGATTTTGCATACTACTTATTCTTCTTGAAAAAGGATTGAGAAGGGACATATCGCAAACTTGAGAAGGGATAGCACAGAACTTGAGAGAATCTTCATGAACCACCGGTAGGATTGAAAAGAACGAATGAATTAAAATGATAATCAAGGAAAAAGAATCTTAAACGAGCCACCATAAGAATTCGAAAATGACTGATGAAAGAGGATGAACCACCGGGAAGAATTAGAAGAACAAATATGTTAGAGGGGATTTATATACTCCGGGAGAATGAAAAGCAGAGAGGTTGAGCCAACAATGAAATGATTTGAAATCGATCTTGGAAAAGGCATGTGACTGATGGAATCCATTCTTACGTCACACTTGAAAAGAATTGAGAAAAACTCCGGGGAAATTAGAAGAGTCAGGTAAGATCCTGGGAAAATACCTGTGGGTTAGGGCCCACTGAAAGAGATAACACCGTTGGAAAGAGTTATTGAACAGATAGATGATGCACCGGAACATTTGAAATATTTGAATGAGGTGACAACCTTGAATTAATTAGAACACAGACGAAACTCTTGATATGTCTTGAGCACTCTGGAAGGACAAACTGGCGAGAGGCGAACGAGCAGGGAAAACACTTGAGCCGAAGAAAAGAATATGATCTACCGAAAACTTGAATTGGGTCCACCGGAAAGGAAAAGAGATGAAGAATGACGAACGAGACGAGAATTCACCGGTTGAGATAATTTACGAAAGACTGAAGAGGTTCCACACGAATGAAATAGATGGTCGAAAGAGACTGAGGCTCCAGTAAGAAGAGGGTGGGAGGGCGGGAAAACAAAGGCAACCTAGAAGGGGAAATCGATGAATATCTTGAAGGGAAAACACCGGTTGAAATCATTGAGGAGAGAGAGCAAAAACTTCACACGAGTAGGATGGATACTCGATTATGGACTCCGGTTCCGAGAAGAAGACGGGTGGGCGGGTGGGAAAGAAAACAATTGAGGATTGAACTCAATGATGAAGAGGCTCGAGTCGACTTGACGAAAATGCACCGGATGAAAAGAGTTGAGGAACAACGATCGGAAAACCAACTGCGTGATCCTAAAGAAAAATTTGAATGGGAAGAGGAGTAGTTCAAAACACCTACGTCAAGATTCCTCACCAGAGCGACGAAGGGGATGAGCAGTAAAAAGAATTCCTACTCTCCGATATAACTAGACTCCGGAAACAGTTTTCTTCTAGACTCAACAACGGCCAAACTACACGATCAATCAAGGGGGGCTCCTAAGGTCGGTCGAGGCTCTCATACCAACTTGTCAAGCCCAATATGCGACCCTATCCAAAAGGAACTCGAAGGTCCCACGAAGGATAGACCCGCACATTGAAACACTTTTGCAAGGTGGATATCATTACATCAACATTACATAATAGATGGGGATACATACATAAGGCATACAATGCCACACGAATACAACATCACAATACATAAGAGCATCATCCGGCTACGGATGAATCACAAACAGAAACTCAAATGACATCCACCCTGCTAGCTCAGGCTGCCGACCTGGAACCTATCCCCTGATCGAAGAAGCAGAAGAAGAACTCAACGCAAGCAAACATCGCTCTCGCGTCATGATCATCGCATAACCTGTACTTGCAACTGTTGTTGTAGTAATCTGTGAGCCACGAGGACTCAGCAATCCCATTACCATGGGTATCAAGACTAGCAAAGCTTAAGGGAAAGGAAGGGGTAAAGTGGTGAGGCTGCAGCAGCGACTAAGCATATATGGTGGCTAACATACGCAAATAAGAGTGAGGAGAGAGCAAAAGGAACGGTCGTCAACTAGTAATGATCAAGAAGTGATCCTGAACTCCTACTTACGTCAATCATAACCCAGAAACCGTGTTCACTTTCCAGACTCCGCCGAAAAGAGACCATCACGGCTACACACGCGGTTGATGCGTTTTAAATCGGATCTGATGTCAAGTTATCTACAACCGAACATTAACAAATTCCCATCTGCCTATAACCGTAGGCACGGATTCCGAAAGACTATACCCTGCAGGGGTGTCCCAACTTAGCCCATGATAAGCTCTCGCGATCAAGGAAGGATATACCTTCTCCCAGGAAGACCCGATCAGACTCGGAATCCCGGTTTACAAGACATTTCGGCAATGGTAAAACAAGACCAGCAAGACCGCCCGATGCGCCGGCAATCACGATAGGAGCTGCACATATCTCGTTCTCAGGGCAACACCGGATGAACACTACGTACAACTAAAACCAGACCTCGAGTTTCCCCGAGGTGGCGCTGCAAGTGGCTCTGGTTCGGACCAACACTTAGACAAGCATTGGCCCGGGGGGGCTGTAATAAAGATGACCCTTGGGTTAACTACTCCCAAGGGAAATATAGGTGGTGGTGAGGCAAATGGTAAAACCAAGGTTGGGCCTTGCTGGAGGAGTTTTATTCAAAGCGAACTGTCAAGGGGGTCCCATAAATCACCCGACCGCGTAAGGAACGCAAAATCCGGGAACATAACACCGGTATGACGGAAACTAGGGCGGCAAGAGTGGAACAAAACACCAGGCATAAGGCCGAGCCTTCCACCCTTTACCAAATATATAGATGCATTAATAATATAAGAGATATTGTGATATCCCAACCAAAATCCTGTCCACCATGGAGAAATCTTCAACTTCACCTGCAACTAGCAACGCTATAAGAGGGGCTGAGCAAAAGCAGTAACATAGCCAAACAACGGTTTGCATAGGAAAGGTGTCAAAGGTTAGAGGTTCATGGCAATTTGGGATGGCTTGATGAGCAAAAGATAGGTAACGCAGCATAGCGATAGAACGAGCAACTAGCATAGCAATGATAGTAGTGAGATCCAGGGTAGCGGTCACCTTGCCTGAAATCCCGCTAGGAAGAAGAACGAGTCCATGAAGAAGACGAACGGATGAAGCCGAACCAAGTGTAGATGAACGAATCCTCACGATCGCAACGAAACTGGAACTATCAAAAAGAAGCACACAACATAGTAAACACACCACACATGAACATGACATGATGCGCAACAAGCATGATGCATGACAAGGCTACATGAGGCTACTCATGACAAGAGATGATGCAAACAAGAGCAACACATCAAGGCAAGTTTAAATGAGGCCGGGAACAACATACAACAATTCCGGTAAGTCCTCATATGCATATTTCGAAATTGGTCCAGATCTGAATAAACATTATGTTCAAGTAGTTAAACATCAAGTTAACATGCACAAAGATGGTCTACATGAGATTCTAGTCAAGTTACATATAAAGTTCATTTAGTTCGGAGCTACGGCCTAGAAGATATGAGTAAAACAAGTTAAACATGGCATTGATGCAAAATGCACCCAAACATCAAGCAAACACCTCAAAACAAGGATGCAACATGATAATATGAAACTACATGCAAAAACAAGCAAGTTTCATATAGAGCACACTCAAAACGGAGCAACGGTTCAACACACACACATGAAACAAGTTTAAAGGACAAGCTGTCTAAAACAACAACTAGGCATATTGCAAGCATCAAAACAATATGCTACAGGACCTCAACAAGAAAACAAAAGGCATGGGCATGATGTACAGGGAAAGCACAACAAAACATGAACACTGAGCTATCTCCAGAAATCACTAGAACATGCTCAAACACACATGGTAAGATTGCAAGTAATAACAATTCAGACTTTGCAGAAAATAACATCAGGTTGCAATATTTAGAGCTATCAAACAACATGTTACAGGAACTTATCATGGCAAACAAAGGCATGTCATGAATCTACTAAATTCATAGATCAAATGTCCTTTACTGACCATAAGCCAAAAAGAATCAGAAAATATGATGGCACCCATGTAAACATAGCAAGTTATATTACAGATTCAAACATTGCAGAAACAGAATTATGAAGGCATGTAGATGAGCTTCTGAAACTCACTACAGAGCAAAACATGGCATGGCAAGGCAACCAACAGTAAGAAGACATGTTTGTGAAGCTATGCATGGCAATAGCAAGTTCATAGGGTGCATGGAACACTAGGGAAACACATGGCAACAACTGAACTTAATGTTAACAGGCTGACGGCAACATTATCAAGCAACTTTGGAGCAAGATTACAACAAGCTACAGCAATCTATAATTTCAACCAGGGTCATGGATGGATAGAGCATGACATGTAGAACAAAAGATATTTAGTGAACATCTCCAGATTATGCATAGAATGATTAGTAGCAACATGTTTACATAGCATCACGAAATAACAGATTCAGCCTAGCAAAACAGTAACAGCATGTACCCTACTTAACAAGCTTGATTCACTCACCACAAGACATTGCATGACAAGATAAGCATAGCATCAGCAAGAAGGCATGTTTATGTAACAAACCAAGGCAAGAACAAGTCCATAGCATGCAAGGATCAACTATAGCAACCTTAGCAAAATTGAATAGCATGTAAACAATCTGCCAGGAAACATTTTGAAGCAAAAGTAGAGCACAAAATGGCATGTTAGACTACTCCATAATTGCAGCCAGAGGCATGAACGGATAGACAATAACCATATGTTCAAAACATTCTTACTGAAGTATCTCAAAATATACATGGATATCTCTGTAGCATCAAGTTTACATGGCATGAAAATAACAGCAGAACGGGGACTAAAATCAGTAACATCACGATGCCTAGTTTGCGTTCTTGTGCTAGTCACCACATTGATCACAAAAATACATGGCATACACCACTGTATAGATGTCATGGCATAGTTCAAAACACATGTAGACATCAACCTCATAGGATACACACATCAATCATGGCAAAAATGACAAAAGAGCTCGTTCTGTTAACAGACAGCAGAAAAACATCATGAAGCACTCTTACAACAATGATTCAGGCATCTGTATGACCTCAAATGAATATGATGCAATGGAATGAAATGATGTACTCGTTGAGACGAACAAATTGACATATTACACGCACAAAACGGAGCTACGAATGCAGATATATAATGCTATGAACATGGCATGGTTATTACTGCAGATCTGGGGACTTAGTCATTTTTTTTTTTTGAAAAAACAGATCGGGCGCAGATGAACTAAAAGACGCCTCGGGCGCGGTTTAGTCGGGCTGCTCACCACTGGGCTGGCCCAGGAAGGAGGAGGCAGGCCGTCGAGCTGGGCCGGGGCGATGCTGGGCTGGGCCGACGCGGGGTCAACGCGAGCGAGCGGCGCTCGTCGTCGTCCTCCTCGATCCAGAGGGAATGAGGGAAAGCAGGGGCGGCGGCGCATCTCCGGCGAGGCGGGGCGGCCCTCCAGCGGCGAGGCCGACGCGTAGATGGCGAAGATGGATAGATCCGGCGATGAGGATCCTGGATCCAGCCGGAGAAGGGGTGGGACGCGGCAACAACGGCGACTGCGGCGTGCTGCAAGAGAGAGACAGAGCTGGTGAGGGAGATAAGCAGAGAGGAAGATGGGGCAGGGCGGAGGCGCGCTCAGCAGCGCGGCGACGGCGCTCGCCGGCACGGCAGCCAGGCGACGGGGAGGAGGAGGGACGGCGACGGCGGCGGGGACGACCGGCACGGTCCGGTGCGGTTGGCGGCGCGCGCGGGCTTGTCCGGGCCCCGATGGGCTCGGGCGGGCCCCGATCTGGGCCGAGAGGGCCGGCGCGATGGGGGCGAAGGGCTGGCGGCGGAGTGGTGACGTGGCGGCTTCTGGTTGGGCGAGGAGCGGCGGCGGACGTGTCCGGCTGCGGGATGGACACGTCCGGTGGCGGCGGAGGGCGATTTAGTTAGGGTTAGGGTAGAATGACCCGAATATTTCGGGGGAGGTCTAGTTTTATAGGTAGAGGGAGCTAGGAGAGTCCAAATGGGCAGCGGTTTTCGCCCACACGATCGTGATCGAACGACCGAGAGCATGGAGGGGAGTTTGCTGGGTTTTGGGCCACTTTGGAAGGGGTGTTGGGCTGCACACAAAAGAGGCCTTTACGGTTACCCGGTTAACCGTTGGAGTATCAAACGACCTCCGAATGACACGAAACTTGACAGGCGGTCTACCGGTGCTATACCAAGGCCGCTTGGCAAGACTCGGGCCATTCCGAGAAACTTTAACACCCGCTCACAACGAAAGACCAAAGGGGAACGCCGGATGACATAGGAGCGCCGGATTGCAAAACGGACAACGGGGAAAATGCTCGGATGCATGAGACGAACACGTATGCGATGCAATGCACATGATGACATGATAAAATGCAACACGCAAGCAAATGACATGGCAACAACGGTGAATAACTGGCAGACACCTGGCACATCGGATCCGGGGCGTTACACGTAGTCCTCATCATAGCGGTGCCAGCACCCAATGACTTCATGGCCCAGATTCTTGTAGAGTTGACACCTGGTGCGGCGAGTGTTGGAGGAGGAGCCGTGGGTGTTGTTATTACTGTAGCCGCCACCATGATCGCCACCTCCAGAGCGAACTTGACCCTGGCTGTTACCGCGCCCACCATGTCCACCGCCGCGGCCACGCCCTTGGTGACCATGGCCCCGGTCCCTGTTGCCACGCCCACGGGAGATGTTGTTGACAGAAGATTGGCGATGATTCATACCTTGTAGCAGATTGACCAGTGCCTCAAAGCTGAGAAGTTGGCTGTAGAGCTCTGGGGTGGTGATGGGCTCGACGCGGGCGGCAAGAGCTGAAACCATGGAGTTATACTCGAGGTCCAGTCCTTTCAGAACATAGGAGGTCATCTCCTAATTGGTCGGGGGGGGGTGTGCTCGTGGTGGCGATCTCATCTGCCAATGCCTTGATCTTGGCAAGGTACTCCGCCATGGTGGAGTTCCCCTTCTGGAGGTTAGCAAGCGCAATTCTGTTGTTGACTTCTTGCGCCTGCGTTTGAGCTGCGAAGGTGGCGTGGATAGCCGCCCGTACTTCAGCCGGTGTTTGGAGAGTCATCGCTTGAGCAAGAACTTCACGGGAAAGTGATGCCATCAGATAACCTGGTACCTGTTGCTGCTCGGCGTACCAGATCGTGCGGGCATAGTTCAAGACCTGCTCCTCCTTCCCATCATTGGTGATGGTGAGGGTAGCAGGCGGCGCCGGGCTTGCAGCGTCGAGGAAGTGCGTCATCTGTGCTCCCTTGATCTGAGGGAGAATGATGGCCTTCCAAAGGAGGAAGTTGGTCCTTGTCAACTTCTCTGTTGGTGGAGAGCCGAGGGAGGTGCCGCTGCTGGTTGATGACGAAGCGAAGGTGGAGGTGGAGGGTTGGGTAACTAGGGCACCCATGGAGCCAGCGACAGTTGATGGATCGATGGAAGGAGCGGTGCCCGTCATGGTTTCTTGCGGGTTATCTCGATGGCTCTCTCTGTATATGCTAGATTGGTTTTCTCTCGTGGAAGCTAGATGTGAGAGGAAAAGGCTCTAATACCATATTAAATTCATGCTTCAGCCAACTCATCCAAAAGTGTTTTTTTTTAGAAAAGGAGGATGACCCCCGGCCTCTGCATCTGGGAGATGCATACGGCCACTTTATTGATTATTCTCAAGGACCTTACAAAGTATTACAACAATGTGCCTGAATCCACCATCTTGGCAACATATGCCGCTACTCCTATCCAAAATGATGAAGGGGTGCTAGTTGGGCCACTACCCAGACCACTCACCTAAGCCTAACATCAAAAGCCGGAACCGAAACACATTCGGAAGCCCCAGCCGAGCCACATACCGGGTCTGGGGCATAATCCGGTCAGACGCACTCGTGTGTCGTCGCCGCCATCTTCCACAGGTCCGTCTTCAGATCAAATTGAGGCTTCTACCTTGTCTGGCCACTCAGCTATCGACGTCACCACGACACCAGACAGCTTCGTCCTCCTGCGCGAGTCCATCGCCACACATCGGACGCCGAATCTCCACTGCGCCACGCCGCCGAGATACGCCGCCATCCATGAGTAGGATGAAGCACCGCTCCGCCGAGACCGGCAGGGCTTCTGAAGACCAATCCGCCGCCAAGCAACCAAAGCATCACATCCACCCCAAGCTCACCAAGAACGACACCCCCAAGAAGGTGACGACGCCCGGAGCGCCGCTGTCGCTCAATCCGGCATGGATTTGGGCTTTCGCCCGGCATACGAGCTGGGTGTAAGGAAGAGGGGAAGGAGGCAATCTGGACGGCGCCTCCAAGAAGGGTACGGCGCCCACGGGCGTCGCCGCCGTCGTGACCAGCACTGCTGGCCTCGGATTTCTCCGGAGCCACCTCCCACCTCCAGCCGCCAAACGGGTACAACTCCGACGACAAAGGCCGCCGAAAGCAGGACCATCGGAGGCAGCCCTGGTTGAAGTAGACGGAAGCCTTCAGATCTGGATCGGACGCCGCCAATGCGATTCCCGATCCAGCGTCCGATCTACGCCGCCGAAGACCGAACGCGCCCGCACCGCGCCTTGCGCGCCCTCGCCACGCCATCCCGAACACGGCAACCCTCGCCGGTGCGCGCACCCGCGCGAGCGCCGCGCCGAGTGCCCGCCCGAACGAACGGCCCGCGCCGCCCCTGCTCGAGCTGGAGGAGGGAAGGGCCCCGCCGCCGCCGAGCCGCGCGGGCTTTGCCCGGCAACGTCCGCCGGCGGCGGCGAGGGAAGGAGGGGCCGGAGGGGCCTGCGCTGGCGGCGGCTAGGGTTCGCTCCCGGGCCGCCCGGGGGAGCGACCTGGGCTCGACCTGGGCCCAAGAGACTAGCTAGCTAGTGTGTGTGTGTGTCCAAAAGTGTGAACTGATGAAAGAAGGCAGGCAATATATTTAAACATGTTGACCCTGTCCTGGGCCGTCTCGGAGGTTTGGTTGCACTCCGTCCTGCCGTTCAGGATGTAGGTGGTCATGCCGTACCCGGGGAGCAACCCAGCGTCGCGGTCTTGGGCGGATGGCGTCCAGCCGCCGGTCATCACGGCGTGGCACGACGGACTCGGCGCCGGCGGTGCCGTCATCCAAAACCAGATGGCCGTCTTGAAAGCGACGACGGGATTCGTGGACACCAGGTCCGGGTTGCGCAGCAGGTCCAACCCAGCGCCCTCCCTGCTTGCCGGTAGTTGTCCTCGCTGCGATTATAAACTGTGCATTAGTAGTACGAAACCTTTTTAGATCAATTTTTGCCGAATTGAAGTTTATATTCATCGTGAATAATTGAAGCTCATCTTGTAATTAAAAATAGGGTACACATCCAGTGTCAAGTACAAGAGACAGAGTGAAGATTTTTCACGTAGTCAGCTGTATGGGGCCTCGGCCGTAGTAGGGCGCGCTCGCCCGGTTCATCGCTTTCACGTAGCAGTAACTGGTGGTTACGAAGGAGGTCTGCCCGAAGAAGCCGGCGAGCTCCCGCCGCCGGGTCGCGTCTTCGCCGGTGGTGCCGAAGCCGCCGAGCACGCTCGCGTTGGCCGCCTCCAAGAACGCATCGTACGTGTAGAATGCGCCTCCCTCACACTCGCTCAGGTTCCGGTCGCCCAGCATGGAATCGAACATGCCCCGCGTGATGGTCGACGGCACGCTGCCGGCCGGCCCGCTGGCCATGTCGATGCAGAGAAGGGCGCCACCGGCGAGAGCCAGCAGCCCAACGAGCATCATCCTCCAGCGCCAAGGTGCGGAATCTTAGAGCATCTCCAACAGCAGCCGAACGCGTGGCGCGCTAAAAATCAGTTTGCAGCATGTCGATCGCCTGCTTTGGCGCGACGGGGAGCGCTGGCTCCAGCGGCCGCGGTAAATTTAGCGCGCGCGTGTAGCTTCAGCAGGTGCGTTAAAATGCAGTGCGCGCTCTCGCACAAGCACTCTGGGCTACGGTGCATATGCATAGATAGATAGATAAACGATACATAGATATTTCACAATACATAGATAAACCATACATCGCATAGATAGATAAAAGAACTACAGTGCAATTACATAAAAAACTATGGTGCAACTAGATAAAAACTACGGTGTAACTAGAACCTACTCCGAGTCTTTCTCCTCCTCATCTTCATCATCCTTGCTGGTGCTATCCGAGGTATCGAGCCACACGTCATCCCAACGTTCATCGTCTGTCCCGAAGAATGACTTCCCACCGGTGTTAACGAGATCGCACAGCGATATGGACAGTGTCTTCCCCCGACGCATGTCCGCCCGCTCCGCGCAGCGCCTTGCCGTCCTCTCCGCCCAGAAGGCGTTCTCGGCGGCAACATCATCTGGGTGGCGCCGACGCCACTCCGCCATGGCTCGCTCGTCCTCCTCGGTGATGAGGAGGCGGCGGTGCTGCCGAGGTGGTCCTCACGGTCCTGGTCTGTTATAAGACGAGGCATAGGGGTGACGGCCTGCGCCTGCTCACGCGTGTAGACATCATAGAAGTTCATCTGCGCGCGAGGCCTTCCTATGCGCCACGCCGCCGCGTCGTACACGCGGGCGGCCTCGTGCTAGGTCTCGAACGTGCCGAGGCTGAAGCGTGTGAAAACGTCTCGCACGTGCTAAAAGCCAGTTTACCGCACGCGCGTCTTTTGACGCCGCTGTTGGAGATGCTCTTAGCAACGATGGAGTGTTCGGGACCATGTGGAAAACCATTGCCCATGGCTTTATTGTTGCATCGCTACGAGCATTTCTTTCTTCGTCATTATTTTCTGCGACGAAGCAACGAACTGGTACTCAATCTCTCGCATGGGCAATGGTCAAAACGGGGTGCACTGATTGGTACAGCAATGTTTGCTTTTTCCTCCGTCTGTTGTGTTTTCTGCGAGGAAGGAAATGCAGCGCCCAGCCGCATAGAAATCCTGTGGGGCTGGTAGTACTGGGTCCAACTTTTCCTACCGAGTCACTGTCTTAGCTAGAAAAATAATGAAAAAAAATAGTTCTCGAAGACTGGAATATGCGGCCTTCAAACCATATATACAGGCGTACGGATATGACGGAACAGTCAGAGCATCAAATTTGACCGTCGATCAGAACCATTTTTTCAGTTATCCGGCCAGGGAGAATTGTCTTACAACGTCTCCACGGGTTCTCCAACAACAAATGTAATAAGAATGACCACCACGGGCAACGGCAGGGAGCGGCATGGCCCGACCGGCAGGGAGACGAATCTAAGAGTAGGCAGCCCAGCTTTTGTTCTCTTTTAGCCTGGCTATTCTCTTCCACTAGATCATCGACGGCGCGCGTTGCTGCGTCCGTCTATTTCTACAATAAAATGGTAGGAGCTTACATAAGTATATGGACACCGAAATTTACATAAATATATTTAACTGATAATTTATTACAACATTTTCAATGTGCTCATATGGCTTAGTCGGTATTGGTCGTCGGACTTTTACTCTCTAATTGTTCCATTTCTTATTGATGTATTCTAAACAATTGTAGCCTGCACCCAAAAGATGATCTTGTGTAGGCAACAGGAACTAAGGACAAAAATTCTGCTTGACAATAAACAAGATATTACAGAACGGAAGGTTATAGTAAGACAATTTTCATTGACACTGAAGTCAAGAATAAAATTTTGATAAATAAGGGAAGCTATCTCAATTAGAACATTGTCCGGTACATGATGTGAGTGTCAATTTGT
>NC_041387.1:630710041-630722911 GCF_002162155.2 Triticum dicoccoides
TTTTACATATCATTTGTGATGCTACTGCCAATAAGAAAACAAACTCCACCTCACATGTGTTATATTTGAAAGAATACCCAGTCTTACAATTAAGGACAGGGCCCTGTAGAGAATAAAATATGGATTTCTGCTGACAATAAAATTGGATATTAGAGAATGGAAGAATTCCAGTAAGACAATTTTCATTATCACTACAGTAAACAATAAAATATTGATAAATAAGGGCAGCTATCTGAGTTGGAACATTGTCTGGTCTACATGATGTGATTGTCGGGTTTTTTTCACTATCATTTGTGATGCTACTGCCATGTAGAAACAAACTGAACCTCAGATGTGTTATATTTTGTGTTTGAAAGAATATCCAGTCTTACAATCAAGGAGAGAGCTCTGTAGAGAATGAAATGGGGAGCTAACAACGGTAAGACAAACTTTGTACTTGGTGAACCCATCTTTTGGACATAATTGAAAGATTAAGCTAGGGGTGTGTGAGAGGACATAATTTGCATACCTTGAGAAGCTGCAGTGTAGTTGCACTTAAAGTATGCCAAAAAAAATCCGGTTCCTGTTGGTCTTCAATTATTGTGGCACTTTATAATATATGTCAGCCTCTTAAAAAAATGAGATATTGCATATAACCACAAAAAGGCTTCACTGGTAGACTCAGAATACTGTAGGCTTCATTCAACAAAGAACTTAGTACATTGACAGAGATTATGTCACGATGGAAGATACACTACACAAAAGTAACATAATCAACTTTCTGAATTACACAATGGTCATGATCACCTCAGAAGTGGGTTTTTTTTCTGTATCTATTTGTGCCATTTTAGAGCTAGCAACACTACTTAATCAGTTTCTATATACTCCAGTACCACTATAGATTGACACATTGTTTCGGTATAGTTGCTTGCAATATAAATGAACTGAGCAGGTAAATACAGAAGAAATGATGATCTTCTATAAAGTAATATTGAACATCAATTATACCATAAGTTACCTAAGCACTAATAATCACTACAATACATTGTCTGACTGGATATTAGGTGGTTCTGCAATTATTAGACAAACTCGAATCTATTTATTTGCATTCATGAACCAGCTGTAAACCACTGCGGTGTGAGTTATGAAGAGTTCCATTCTATTTACTCTATAAATTTCCGTAAATATGTTTCAGATGCAGTCCAGCGACACTTGTAGTCTATGTTGATTTTTATTTTTGGGTGCTCTATACACAAGTTGCTTCAAGAATATGGTTACTGCAACACAATTAACAATCCCAGAACCACGGCAGGCCAGATGAATATAACCACCTTCCTACCTGGCTACATGTTCTAACACTTTCCATCATTGTATGATGCATATGCACTCGGTCTTAAAGATAAGGTTTTTGGGCACAGGGAGAACATATGAAGTGAGTGTTTACGGACATAACTACAAATTAAGCTAGCATAAACTACAATTTAATGTGCGAGCATGTAAGACATGAATAACACTTCCAGTAAATATGTATGTCTTTCTCCAATTTTTCAACCAGAAGCTATGGGTCTCTCAAACTGCCATGTTAGACAGAAAGATGTGTATACTTTGGCATGTATTGGGACTTACTTTTGTTTGACGGTGCACCTCCAGTGTGTTTGTGATTTAGCGTGAGCATGACATGATAATTATTTGGCTGCATTTTCTGTACTTGCACATTGTTTTGTAGTACGACAAATGGACAATCATTTGATATTCAGCCTCGTGGGTTGTGGGAAGAAGCTACGGCCGTAGCCCATAGGAGAGTGGAGGCGCGTGTTGATCAAACGTCGTGCCTGGCTCGAGGGAAGTGGTGTTGCAGAGGAGCTTACCCGGACAAGTTGCCCAGGACCCCAAGGCGGCCGATGATCTCGAAGAGAAGCAGCCTCGTGGATGTATGACTGCTCACCTTTGTGATCCCTAGACGCTGGCTTCCACTGCCAGGCAAGTCGTCTTGGAATCCCACTCGAGCAGGTCATCATGGTCGTGGCTGGCAATGCTGCGCGCTTCACTTGGATCTCGCTCGAACGCGTCAGCTGGATGCCACTAAAATCACTTTTTTCCACTTGCGTACTGCACCAGTCAACATATTATGAATCTACTTCATCGCTTGATAATCAAATATCAACTTGTTTAACTTACTTCTGCTTCGGTACACCCCCCTAAACATAAGGACGGCTCAGATTAGCACATACCTCTTCATAAGTAAGGGCATGATAGGCATTTTTTATAAACTTTTTTTTAGAATCACCTATACGCTGTACATCAACACACCTTGTTGTGCTGTGCCGGCCCATTCATCACATTCATCCTTTCTTTTTTTTGAAACCGCAAAAAAGGTGATTGCTGCAGGATTCAAACCTAGGTCCTTCAACAATTAGCACAGCCGCATTAACCAGCTAAGAAACCGGACCTCAAGTGGTAAATAAGTTTAGTTATAATTGAAATACAACACTTGAAAAGCGCAACATTTTCTGGTTGTTTTTTTCTTTTCTTTTTTGTTTCTTAAATGCGTGAAGTTTTTATAATTCATGATTTTTTAATCGAAAATGACGACAAAATTTTAAATTCTTGAATTTTTCTTTCAAATCAGTGCACTTTTTTCCTCAAAATTGATCAGTTTTCTTCACAAATTCGTGAACTATTTCGCAAGTTGGCAAAAAAAATTAAAAATTGTTGGTCTTTTTTTATAAATTGATAAATTTTGTTTCTAAATCAATGGATTTTTTAAACTTTGTTAATTTTTTCCAAATCAATGAACTTAATTTGAATTATTGATGAACTTTTTTCAAAATCAATAAAAGAAAAGAAAAACAAAATAATATAGAAACCCATGTAAAAACTGAAGAAAAAACCAGCCCGGTTGAAAAGGAAAACCAGAGTCTTTCTTTTTAGCGTTATATTAGACGCACTACGAAAGATGGAAAAAGGAAACTTAGACCATGATCAACGGAGGTGTTCGAGTAAGCGAGATGGTTCCGTCTAAGAGCACGTCGTTTTCCGACATGCTTGAAATGGCCCCAATTTTTTTCATGCCTTGTATGACCAATTCAAGGCACCATGCCAAGTTGTTTTGTTTTCGACAAGTATTACATTTTTCATAGTTTTCTCGGTAAAAAAATGCTCGATAATGGGCGACCGTGTCGCAACTTGCGTACGGTGTCAGAAATCGTACAAACCTGGATGACTACCATGGTCATGCCCACCTGCTTGAAAAGGTTGGGGTCATTTTAAGAATGCCCAAAACTAGACCATGTTTAATGAAGGGGTGCTCAGGTTGGCTAGAAGGCTCTACCTGAGGATGCGTTGTTTCTCAACATCCTTCGAAAGGCCTAATTTTTCCACCTCCTTCTATGATCAAATCAAGGCACCATGTCAAGCTATTTAAGTTTTCTACAATTCTTTCATTTTCTAGAGTTTTCTCGATGAAAACAAGCTGATAAATGGTCGGACGTGACACAACATGCATACGTTGTGGGGAATTCATTCAAACCTGGCATGGGTGCCTATCATGGGCATGCCCGCCTACTGGAAAATGTTGGGGTGATTTCATGCATGTTCAAAAATAGATTATGTTCAACAGAGGGTGTTCGGGTAGGCGAGAAGGGTCCATTTGAGAGCATGTTTTTGCGGCATCCATTAGCTCACCCCAAATCTTTCCGTGATCTTATATTACCGATTAAACGCACCATGCCAAGTTGTTTTGGTGTCGACAAATTTGACTTTTCCGGGGTTCTCTCGGTTAAAAAAAGGTAGATAAATGGCCGGACGTGTCGCAACTTGCATATTTTGTCGGAAATCATTCAAACCTGGCATGGATCCTTACCACGGGCATGCCCTTTGCCTGCAAAAGTTGGGGTCATTTAAAAAATGTTCAAAACTAGACCATGTTCAATGGAGGATGCACCCGGATGGGAGTGACCATGGTAGGCAACCATGCTAGGTTAAACAATGTTCAACACCGTATGCAAGTTACAACATGTTCGACCATTTTATCGGTCTTCTCTTACAAAGGAAACTCCAGAAAATGCAGAATTTGTCGAAAACCAAATCAACTTTGGCATGGTGCCTTGAATTGCTCGTAAAAGGCCATGAAAAAATGGGATCCATTTCTTGGTCTTTTTTGGTGGGGAAATTGGGGCCATTTCAAAGATGTTGAAAAATAACATGCTCTCAGATCAACCGTTCTGACCTTACGGAATAATCTCCGTTGAACATGGTGTTTTTTGGACATCCTTGAAATGACCCCAACTAGTAAATACAAAGGGATAAAATTGAAAACAATAAGTGTTTTTTTTACATTTAATAAATATATTTTTTAAATCACTAGTTTAAAAAGTTAGTTACAACTTGTATTTTGATACTCAAAAAAGAGAAAAAATGAATTAACAAAATATGAAATCAAATGAAAAAATAGAAAAGAAAATAAAACGCTTAGGCCTTGGTCCAACTAGGCGACGGCATTGCTCTCGTCGGACATGTGTTGGGCCGGGAGCATGCGGATTTGAAAAGTTCATCAATTGTTTTACAAATTTTCATGGATTTGAATATTTTCACAAAAATTCAAAACAAAGTTCACTATGAAATTTGCAAAAAAGTTTTCTCGGTCTTGGGAACCTCGGGTTCCCATCCATTTTTTGCCTGTTTTGGGACCTTCTCGGAGGTCGTGAACTGTGTTTTTCTTTTTCTTTTTATCTTCTCTCGTGTTTATTTGTTTGCCTTCTTAGAATTTTCGTTTATTATGTTTATTGTTTCTATTTCTCATATATTTAATTTTATCTGAATTCAAATTTTGTTCATATTTTTCTGCTTTTTCTGGAATTTCAATTTTTTTTACTGTTTTTCAAAAAATGTTCGTGTCCAAATTTTTGTTATTTTTTTAAAAAGCTGTTCGCATTTTGACATTCTGAGCATGTTTGAAAGGCATGCACATTTGTTTTGAAATTTATGTACAATTTTTAAAAATACAAATATTAGTATTTTATGAACAAAACAGGAAAACTAGAAACCCTAAAGAAAACCGTGCAAAAAAAAAGATATACATAAACTAAAGAGTGGAGGTGCTGTGTTTTTTTCTTGGCATTATGTCTCCCGCACAAGAAGAGGAAAACAAGCAAAGAAAGCAAATTTGATGTGCTGTCCCGGATGGTTTGTGCGGTTACACGTAGTGCGTGAGGACTGTGGTTCGAATCCATCCGAGGACATCTATTTTTTTTTGACAATTGAAACTAGAAAAACGTAAATGGGCTGAGCCCATGAGGGAGGGCTGTTCGCCGTGTATTATACGAAACTAAACCGTACATACTTTCAATTTAGGAAAGTGAATACAATTTGTGAAAAAGTCCATACTACCTTTTATACGTTTTGTGAGGGGGGGGGGGGTGTACCGAAGCACTTCTCATACTTTTATCCTACGCCTAGGTGCACATGTTGGAGATAATGATAGAAACATCAAAATAGAGCAGATGCTGCCCGTTGAACATGAGAAATTTAGAGTAGGATATACTCTCATTGTAAAGTAAAGTTAGAAAAATATCCTCTCTTGGATGTCACTTATGTGCCAAATCATAAATCATGGTATAGAAGATGCCCTTCATCTACAAATTTCAATGTAGCTGGAAAAAGAGAAATAATTATAGTTCACATGAAAAAGATAAGCAGGACTTATAAGCAAGTCTTATAATACTAGAGCACAAACCAAGTATTGCAGTCTCATTTGCTCACTGGATTTGATAAAACTTTCCAAATCGCATTAGAAAAATATTATTGTAATTTGACCTGACAGAGAAAAGAGATCAAAAAACACTACACTTCTAACTGATGGAACCACCGGCTTGTCACCCGTAGCCTGCACACATTAAAATCCCAAGAACAATCTCTGTCATAACGAGAAGGAGGATTTTCCTGTAGGTAATAGGCTGCCGAACCATCTGCCAGGAGGAGTGCTAGCGGCCGGTGATTGAATTCTTAGTGGACGAACCCAAGGTGGAGAGTTAGTGCTAGCGGCTGGAATCAACTCTGGCAGGACACGTGGACAGAGAGATGAACAGACAGAACAATGGGCGATCCGCCGCTGGATCTAAGTCGTCATGGTCGCGGCCGGCAGCGCCGCGCGCTTGGCTCGGATCCTGCTCAAGCACGTCGGCTGGATTCGCCCAAATCGCGTGCTCGTCACGGCGTCACCTGGACGGATCTCCCGCGTCGCCCGGCACGGCTCGCCCGCTTCACCATCCTGCTCGAGCGCGTCGCTCGCGTCGGGGCGGCTGGATTCCCCTGTCACTGATCCACCTCCTCTATCCAGCGAGTAGCGAGCACAATTAGCGGACGATCCACATCCCATGTCGAGCGAGGACAACGGTATTAGCTTAATGGGTTGGCATAACCGGCCCACTTTACCACATGGCTTGGATTCGGCCTCTGGAATAGCAGCCCATAGGACAGCTGGGCCAGTTGCGGGAGAGATGATTTTACACATTAGATCTGACGGCCAGAAACATTTAGATCGCGAAAACGGACGGTGAGAAACCCAAATCGTTGAGAGAGCTCGCTTTAGGCTCGGTTATACTATCCTTACTAGATCATCGAAGGCACGCGTTGCCGCGCCCATCCATTGTTACAATATAATGATAGTATGTACTTTTTTTTTGCGAGAGAAATTTCCAATCTATTCATCAATCATGGCAGTACAGAGAACACAAGAGGTAATAAAAATTACAACTAGGTCTATGGACCACCTAGCGACGACTACAAGCACTGGAGCGAGCCGAAGGCGCGCCGCCATCATCACCCCTCCATCACCGAAGCCGGGCAAACCTTGTTGTAGTAGACAGTCGGGAAGTCGTCGTGCTAAGGCCCCAAAGGACCAACACACCGGAGCAGCAACCATCGCCGATGAAGAGAGTTGTAGATTGGAAAGATCAAACCTGGAACCACACGAACGAAGACAAACAAAAACTGGATCCAAAGAGATCCACCGAAGACCAGCACCGACCGAATCCCATGAGATCCGACGGAGACACACCTCCACACATCCTCCGACAACGCTATTCGCACCATCGGGACGGAGATAGGACGTGGGAGACATTATTGCTACGGAGGGACATCGCCGCCGCCAAACAGCCCCAACCAAGACGTTCAACCTAGCAAAAACAAGAACGGGGTCCCTCCCGCCGGCGGGGGGCCGAGATCCTCCGCACCTCCATAGGCCAAAGGCCATCGGAGGCGGGGCGGATCTGCGGCGGCGCCGACGGGAGGAGGAAGGAGACGTTTCTTGTGGAGGAGGAAAGGGTTCTCTAGTCAAGCCGTTTGGATACGACAATGGTCCACCTCGACTTTTAATTATTGTGCCAATGATAGTATGTACTTAATACCAAATCCCTTGGTGTATTATTAATAGGAACTCGATGGTTTGGGACTATTTTTGCAGAAGTAAAGATAGTACATTGAGGTCACAATTAGAGAACTAAATATCAAAGTTCGGAGGGCAAGATACTCAAGCGAAAAGTAGTAATTATATATCGTTGTAACAGGCTCCTTTTAGATGAATTAATGCTAGAAATTTTCCATGTCAAATATGTATCATGGAATCTCATAAACTCAAAGCTCACTCTGGCCTTTATGCAAAATAAAGATCTACAATTAGCTTGCTGAAGTGCGATGCTTTGAAAGACATCAAATATTTCACATATCTTTTTTACAGGATGTACTGCCAAATCAAGCACGCAAAGAGACATTTAAAAAGTAAATAATCATACAACAACAAAACTTTGTTCTAGCCCCCTGCCACACCACCAAGTAAAAGTGTAAGCTTTAATATATGTCAACTGTTGCTACATCTGTTCTTAAGCAGATCATTTGAAGTTCAATCTTGGTTGGAATTATTTATCGTCTGCCACCACTAATTTTTCTCAAGACAAAAACACCAACTTCTGCTCCAAGGTGAACTTTTTATGTTTTCAGCCTGTTCAAAGAGAGGAAAGAAAAACTTAAATCCATGTGAACCTTGGTAACAGGGTTAATGGTCCATAAAGGTAGTGGTATAATTTTCAACCTTTCATAGCCCATGAAGCTCCCCTTCATAAGCAACAAAACACATCACACAAAAAGCAGTACCATATTTTCAACAAGGCAAACTTCATTCATGCAAGTGACGGGAAACACACACAAAAACGTGGTTAAAGGGGAAAGTTCCCTCCCTTAAGTGTACGTTATTAGGTAGAAGATGCACCCTCGTGGGTGGGCGGTCTTAAAACCATGCGCTCAAGCCAACAAATCATTATCTGGAAGCAACAACAATTTCAGGTGATTGGGGCATGTGGATCAAACGCAGGTGGACGAGCTTACAACCGACATTCCAAGTTCCCAAGCGTTGTTCTTGTACAAGCCCAATCTAATTAGGTTCTGAAAATCATCAAGTTCTGGCATGATTGTCCGTTTTTTTGTGCATGTGAAGTATACAAATAGTTGCATTAAAATGAATAATCGGTAATATTGAACAGAACACCTCATATATGTCAGGCCTAAAACATGAAACTAACTCTGAAGAAATTTAGGACAGTAAAAAAATGCACCATCAGGAAAAATGGAAATGGATCCTACATTCTTTGAAAATACATATGTTATTTATTTAGTTAGTAACACGATGTCCTGAACAGATTTTAGGAGGACACTGATGAAGGACAAAAATAGTATCCTACCTACTTGTTTCAATTAAGATGGCATAGCTATTTTATATGACAATATCTTAAGATTGGTTAGTCATCGGAGAGGATGAAACCATACTTGTAAAAACATTCCAGGAGTTCATATGTACCTGCTACCCCCTTTTACAAAACAATTCTACTTGTTACCAACTGATAAATCCTTTAGCTTAATTAGCATTGGTCGGAGTACAAGTAAACAGTTACTTATACACAGCTTAATACATAAGCTTTGAACGGACCAAGGTACCAAACTGAATAAGTTGACAGTTAAACAAATTTTCACACGGAGGCCGGAACATGTGCCAGTCTCATATCTTGATCACAACCAAAGAATTGCTATTCACCATCTTTATCATGTACTGTAAGAACTGATCGGATACTACAAAATAAGATATTATCTGCTCACCTTGGGGCAGCAATCTCCACGGCACTTGGGCATAAGGAAGAATACATGGATATCTACCCCAGCATGATGCTGAATATTTTGTGATGTTGTGGTAGAGAGGGTGAGCGAAGAGCGTCTGGGAAGGAAGCATATATACACGCATCAGTTGAAAACTGAATTGTGCAGCAGAAGAGACGTTGGCCCCCGGCATGAATGCCTGCTTAAAAACTGAATGATGAATGTGTTTATTGACAAAGAGTGGGAGCAGTTTCCCGGACAAGGCGCCATCATCGCCCGTGTCCCCCACCCTTTCGTACCTTGCAGGCGGATCCGCCGAGGAGTGGATCGGCCGGCCAACGGTTCACCCGCATCCAGCGTTTCCGCTCGATCCTCGCGCTGGATTCCCTTCCGAGTGGCGCGGGTTGGTTGGATCCACTCGCGGCGTAGGCTGGATCCCACCGCAGGTCAGCCGTGTCACCCGATTTTCCTGAATCAAGCAGCCGCCGCATCCGCTCTCTTTCAACCGCGCGTCGCATCTCTCGACCGCCCCCAGTTCTTTCATCAGTCGAGCGGTTTTTTTCTTCTTCTACGGAACGGGAGCGATCGTAGGGGAGGGCCGAGCAGGGAAACTGGCCCAATTAACCACATGGCTCGAAAAATAGCTACGGGGAGTAGCTTCCCTTGCGACGTTTGGCCCAGTTCGCAGTAAACATAGTGTTTAACTTAGATTGGACGGTCAGGAACATTCAACAAACGAAATCAAACGGCCAGAAATGGCTAATTCATAAGATACCAGGGATTAGGTGCAGTTTTACTGTTCTTAAATTGTAGCATGGAAATTTCTAAACATGCAGACAACTTCCTCTTCCCTTTTAGTCTGGCAATTCTCTCTGCTGCAACATGAAAAATCTCTGAAACGCATGGCAATTTTCATCTTCTATATAAGGTATGACAATTTTTTAGCATGGCAAATCTCTCTGTTGTTGGATGACAAATCTCACTGCTATAGTATCGCAATTTTCGAGAAGTTCTCTAGAAGAGGTTTTGTTGGGCAAACGCTGAAAAAGTATTACTTGCGCATGTGAGCCTCACTGAGAGAACGTTCGTTCAAAACGTAGTCCTCGTGTAGGGAATGCCAGCTCCCTATTAGTGTCTTATGTTAAGGACGCCGATAAGCCACGGACGTTGGGGATTTGACCATGACAAATCAAACGTTTTTATGGTGATTTTTACTTGTTGACCATATCAAGTTTAGTTGGTAAGCATGAAAAATCCGTCCTCAGTTTGTTTTTTTGCCAAAAAATTGCCGTGCTTGCCAACTAAACTTGACATCCATGCGTTGCCACAAAAAACATTCGATATGCCATGCTACAAAATCTGGAACCCCCTTACCTGGCAAACTCGTCAGTTAGGATGGCATTTGCGAACGTTGGCATGACATTTTTAGTTGTTAGGTAGTGGGAGAGGTGGAAGTTTCTTCAGGCGACATGGCATTTTCTCCCCGAGAAGGCAATTTTTGTTTTAAAATTGTCGTTGTTTGATCTCGTTTTCCAACTAAAACTACCATCAAAGATCTCCGGCTATAATTACCAAAAATCTGACATTCAGATTTTATCATTTCCGTTAATTAGTTAATGGGGTATAGGTTGGTACAAATGATTTGGAACATAGATCCATTACAATTTAATTATGATTATTCTACATAAACTAATTCATATATTTCTCATCAATTGAACACATAAATGCCCTACCTACAGGAGGAGTCCCTGGCGGCTGCAACCCTAGCCGCCGCCAGGGCCGATCTTCCAACGCCGTTCTCCGGTGGCTCCCCTCCGCCGGCAACCTCGGTCGTCAGTGGTGAGGGGGCCGCCGGATCCACACGTGTGAATCGATTTTACTCCCTTATAGTTTAGGTTTTTAGGTTGTTCATCGTCTTTGCTTCGGTGACGACGATGGCGACGCTGAATAAAGAATCTTCGGATCCTTCCCTGACGAGGCCATCGGTCCTATGGTCGGGGATGGATTTGGAAACCAGTCTGTTCAAGTAAGGATGGTGTGGCGGCGGCGGCATCCTCGTGGTGGGCCTGTGTCCTCGGGCTCCGCCGTTGCGACGACGTTTGCTCCAGCGTCGACGTGGAGCTTGGGAGGTAGTCCAGGAGCGGATGCAGATTGTGGTCTGCATCGACGACATCTGGAAGACGGAATATCTACTGGGCTCGTGGTTCGTGGATGACAGATATGGTTTCCTCCTTCGGCGTCTTAGTCGTGATGGGGTGCTAGATCTGGAGTTCGATGGCGTGTCCGGGGTGTTGCCCCGGTCTGATTCGTTCAACGGTAACGGCTTCACTTTTGGTGAGCCACCTTGGAAGTCCGCAAAGCTGCATATCAGCGATGGAGCCGCGTCGAGCTCGGGTGAGGTGGTGATTCGTCATTCTTTTCTTCGGTGGCTGCTGTGGTGGTGCCGGAGGCAGTTGACGAGAATTGGTGTCAAGCTCCGAGATGTTCTGCTATCTTTTCAGTTTTGTCATGTCGGTCTTTACGTGATTTGTACTTTGTTCTTTATGATATGAATGAGACACGTATTACCATGCAAAAAAAATTGAACACATAAATAAACACTCCAGAACAAGCTTGTCATAGAAAAATTCTACCTACAATCAACCTTGACTGAGTGGTGGCCGCGCTGATGCTCCCATTGATGATGTAGAAGTGCCACTGCTGCTGCCGTTTGTTGCAGATGAAGATGTAAATCTTCGTGTGCCAACCGGCGGCATGTAATATGCAATCGGCATCAGCGTAGGGAGACTCGGGAGCGACGCCTCTGACCGCAACACGTTTACAGCCTGCCTGATAGACGGTCTCATTTTGAAGTCGAGCTGAGAACACCAGAGCCCAACAATCATCACACGCTCCATCTCCTGGGCATCAAACTTTCCACCCAATCGCTGGTCGGCGGCGTCTAGAATCCTATCCTTGCCATACAGATCCCAGACCCACTGAGCTAGGTGGACCGCGTCATCCTCCTCCGGCTGGGGTACCACCACAGGCCGCCTGCCGCAAGCAGTCTCGAGGAGGACGACACCGAAGCTGTATACATCTGACTCGGGGTTGGTCTTGCCAGTGGTCATGCACTCTGGATCCATGTACCCCATCGTGCCTGCGAAATCTGTTGTCAGTGATCTTCGGCCATGTTGGACGAGCTTGGCGAGCCCGAAGTCACCGAGCTTTGCCTTGAACGACGAGTCTAGCATAATGTTGCTTGGCTTGATGTCCTGTTAGACTATGTATAGCTTCTGTACTTATGTACGTATTGTAACACATTCATTATATATAATGAGATAAGCCACCCTTAGAGGTTTGTGCTGGTTTCCCCAAAACTTATTGTTTTACATGGTATCACGCTAGGTTACGATCGCTTCCGCTTCCAAACCCTAATACCCGCACCGCCGCCGCAGCCGCCGCCGCCTTCACCGCCACCATGTCGAGCGCCGCCACCACCGGTTCCACTGCTGCGGGGTTCCTCCCGGCCTCTCTTGCGGCTCTGCTCAACCTCCCGCTCGATGCCGTCGCCGTTCCGGCTCCGATCGGAACCAGGAGCATCGGCTCCGTCTACTCCACGCCGCCGGCGCCCTCGCTTGGGCGCGGCCTCGTGGTCCACATCGCGGCGCCGCCGTCCGCTGCGGACTCCGCGGGCGTCGTCCCGCTGCTCCTGCCGCCAGCGGATCACACCGCCCCGCTGGCGGGGTTGGCGGCGTCCGCCCCGGCCGC
>NC_041387.1:630724498-630738491 GCF_002162155.2 Triticum dicoccoides
ACGAGGGACATTCTTCTTAGTGGGCGGTTGTGCCAGGGCCTCTACCGTCTGGAGCATCCTGGCGTCGCCCGTGTTTTCAGTGGAGTTCGGGTCTCTCCGTCACAGTGGCATGCTCGTCTTGGTCACCCGGCCACACCTATTGTCCGTCATATTTTGCGTCGTCATGAGCTTCCTAGTTTGTCTAGTAATAAAGATGTAGCAGTGTGTGATGCTTGTCAGCAGGGGAAGAGTCATCAACTTCCTTTTTCGGAGTCCAGTCGTGAGGTGAAACATCCTTTAGAACTTGTGTTTTCAGATGTATGGGGTCCTGCTCAGACTTCTGTCAGTGGTCATAATTACTATATCAGTTTCGTTGATGCTTATAGTCGCTTTACCTGGCTTTACCTTATTAAACGCAAATCTGATGTGTTTGATATTTTTGTTCAGTTTCAGAAACATGTTGAACGTCTTCTCAAGCACAAAATTGTTCATGTCCAGTCGGACTGGGGGGGCGAGTATCGCAACCTCAACTCCTTCTTTCAGTCGCTTGGGATAGCTCATCGTTTAGCATGTCCACATACACATCAGCAGAATGGTTCAGTAGAACGTAAGCATCGTCATATTGTTGAAGCTGGTCTTACTCTTTTGGCCCATGCATCTGTTCCGTTTCGGTTTTGGAGTGATGCTTTCACTACTGCATGCTTTCTCATCAACCGTACTCCCACTCGTGTTTTAAACATGAAGACTCCCATTGAGGTTCTCCTTAATGAACAACCTGATTATACCTTTTTCAAGGTATTTGGGTGTGCTTGTTGGCCGCATCTTCGTCCATATAATAAGCGCAAGCTTGAGTTTCGTTCTAAGAAGTGTATTTTTCTTGGCTATAGCTCTCTTCATAAAGGTTACAAATGTCTTCATGTTCCCACTAATCGTGTTTATATATCTCGGGACATCGTGTTTGATGAGCATGTTTTTCCCTTTGCCAAACTTCCTGTGTCCACTGTCGAACCACCATCTCTGCATTCATCCTCTGTTGCTTCTGACCAATTTGATGATGTCGCATACTCTCCTTTGCTGTTACCTAACCATGGTGCAGGAACCGGACGTGGGGCTCGTTTGGAGCTGTTGGAGGATTCACCATCATCATCGCCGCCTTCTGATGGGCACGTCGATCGCCCTATGTTGCATGGCATCGATTCGTGTGCCCATGCATGGTCACCCGAAGAGCCCGTCGCGCCGAGCATCTCCACTGCTCGGTCCGCTACGCCAGCGACCGCCGAGTCTCGAGCGGCTCGGCCCTCTTCGCCAGCGGCCGCCGAGTCTTCCGCGGCTCGGCCTGTCACGCCGTCTTCGCCCGCGGCTCGGCCCGTCACGCCGTCTTCGCCTGCAGCTCGGGTCCGCGACGCCGTCCTCACGTCGCCTTCATCCGCGGATCGGCCCGCGACACCGGCCGCGCCACGGCCCACTATGTCGGGCTCGCCATCGGCCCGGTCTGTGACGCCGGCGTCGCCAGCTGCTTCGTCTGCTCTGCCGGTTTCGCCGGTGGGCCGGCCTTCTTCGCCGATCGAGCCCGAGGCTATTGTGTCTGGCTCCTCGTCACCGGCTGACTCGTCAACGTCGCCGTCCTCCAGCCCGTTGCAGGCTGCTCCGTCGACCTCGGTGGTTCCTGTGTCCCGACCACATACACGCAGTCGCAGTGGCATTTTCAAACCTAAGGAACGTAAGGATGGTACGGTTGCTTGGTTGGCTGCTTGTTTGGCTGCTGCTGTTGCGGATCCATCTTCTGAGCCTCGCTCATATCAGGCTGCCCTGCGCATTCCACATTGGCGAGAGGCTATGGAGCAGGAGTTTCATGCTCTCCTTCGTAACAAGACATGGACTCTCGTTCCTCCACCACCACGGGTAAATGTTATTGACTCAAAATGGGTATTCAAAGTGAAGAAGCATTCGGATGGATCTATTGAGCGTTACAAAGCGCGACTTGTTGCTCGCGGTTTTCGGCAGCGCCATGGTCTTGACTATGAGGACACCTTCAGTCCTGTCGTCAAGCCTACCACTATTCGGCTTCTTCTCTCCATTGCTGTTTCTCGTGGTTGGTCACTTCGTCAACTTGATGTGTAGAATGCTTTTCTACATGGATTTTTGGAGGAAGAGGTTTATATGAAACAGCCGCCTGGTTTCTCTGATCCTGATCGTCCTGACTATATTTGTCGTCTCTCCAAAGCACTATATTGTTTGAAGCAAGCTCCTCGTGCCTGGCATGCCCGCCTTGCCTCTGCCCTTCGTGCTCATGGGTTTGTGCCGTCCACTGCTGACACTTCATTATTTCTTCTACAGAAGCCAGAAGTCACTATGTATCTTTTGGTATATGTCGATGATATTATCCTTGTCAGCTCTTCTCAGTATGCTGCTGATGCTCTTGTCTGCTCTCTTGGTGCTGATTTTGCGGTCAAAGATCTTGGGAAACTTCACTACTTTCTTGGAGTTGAGGTCACTTCTCGTGCTACTGGTCTTGTCCTTACGCAGAAGAAGTACTCCTTGGAGTTGTTACAAAGAGCGGGCATGCTGAAGTGCAAACCGACCACCACACCCATGTCGTCTACCGACAAGATAACAGCTGTTGATGATGAGCTTTTGTCTCCTGCGGATGCCACAGAGTACAGGAGCATTGTTGGTGGACTTCAGTACTTGACGATCACGAGACCAGATATCTCTTATGCTGTTAACAGGGTTTGTCAGTATCTTCAGGCTCCTAGAGATACTCATTGGGCTGCTGTTAAACGCATTCTTCGTTATGTTCAGTTCACCCTGACATTTGGTATGCATATTCGGCCGACTTCCTCTCGGGTCCTTTCGGCCTTCTCTGATGCAGATTGGGCTGGTAGCCCAGATGACAGGCGATCCACGGGGGGTTATGCAGTATTCTTTGGCCCTAATTTGATCGCCTGAAGTGCTCGGAAACAGGCTACTGTGTCACGTAGCAGTACTGAAGCTGAGTACAAGGTTGTGGCTAATGCTACTGCAGAGATTATTTGGGTGCAGTCTTTGCTTCAGGAGTTGGGTTTGTCTCAACCACAGCCTCCTATTCTTTGGTGTGATAACATCGGTGCTACATACCTTTCTGCAAATCCAGTATTTCATGCCCGAACGAAACACATTGAAGTTGACTATCATTTTGTACGGGAACGTGTATCACAGAAACAACTCCAGATCAAGTTTATCTCATCTAAGGATCAACTTGCAGACATCTTCACTAAGCCTTTACCTCTACCACAGTTTGAGGCTTGTAGGCGCAATTTTACCCTTCTCAGTTCTTTAGAAAGTGGCTAAGATTGAGGGAGGGTGTTAGACTATGTATAGCTTCTGTACTTATGTACGTATTGTAACACATCCATTATATATAATGAGATAAGCCACCCCTAGAGGGTTGTGCTAGTTCCCCCCAAAACTTATTGTTTTACATGTCCCTATGCAGGACGCATTGGTCCCAGTCCTGGTGTAGGTAGAGAAGCGCCGAGCCTAGTCCGAGCAGAATCTCATGTCTGAAGACAAAGGAAATGGAGCATCACATGGCTAATTATCATCTTATAAGGCAAAGAAATCGGAATCGGAGAGTCACGATACATTTGCGGTGCTCATGATTTTTCTGTGATGGGCGGGCAGGCATACCTTAAGGGCCATGGGAGCACGACGTTATTGGCGTCGTACAGATGCCCGTCGAGACTGCCATTGGGCATCAACTCGTAGACGAGGAGCAGATTGCCGCCTTCGTGGCACCAGCCGATGAGCTGCACGAGGTTCTTGTGCCGGAGCCGGCTTATGACTCTCACCTCAGAGGCGTACTCCTTCCTCCCCTGCTTGGAACCCTTGGAGATCCTCTTGATAGCAACTTGAAGGTTCAATTCATTCAGAAACCCTCTGTACACGGAGCCAAAGCCTCCTTGTCCGAGCTTGTTCTCATCACAGAAATTGCCGGTGGCGACGACCAGATCCTTGTAACGAAACCGCCTGGGCCCGGAGCCTTTCTCGAAATCGTCTTCCATGGCCTGGTCAATGTCGAAGAAGTTATCCTCTTCTGACCCATGCTCCATTGCTTCCTCGTGGATTTCACCTTGCTTTCGCCGTCGCCGCCGCCATAAAAGGAAACCGATCAAGGAGCCGATAATGATCAAGAGGGAGATTGAACTAGAGACGCCGATCAGAACCGCCCTTGACGGAGGCGGAGGCGAAGGTTCTGTGAAAAAAAACCGGAGAATGGCATTGGATTAGCATGTGAATAATGCAATATGTGCAAGGTGTAGCTCCTGTAACGGCAAGCATGTAAAGACACGGCTACTGACCTCCCGACGTTTCTGGAGGAGGATGCAGAGACGACGATGGTGGCTGAGCTAGCTCGTCCTTCTGACAGAAGGTGTTGTTACCATACCCCACTTGGAGGATGTCGCAGTACTTCTTGTAGTAGTTGTTGACCCTGTCCTGGGCCGCCGCGGAGGTCTCGTTGCACTCCGTCCCGCCGTTGAGGATGTATGTGGTCATGCCGTACCCGGGGAGCAGCCCCGCGTGGCGGTCTTGGGCGGACGGCGTCCAGCCGCCGGTCATCACGGCGTGGCACGACGGGCTCGGAGCCGCCGCCGTCATCCAGAACGAGATGGCCGTCTTGAAGGCGACGGCGGGGTCTGTGGACACGAGGTCCGGGTTGCGCAGCAGGTCCAGCCCCAGCACCCTCCCTGCCTGCCGGTAGTTGTCCTCGCTGCGATTATAAACTGCGCATTAGTAGTACGAAACTTTTTTAGATCAGTAGCAGGAAATTTGCCGAATTGAAGTTCATTCATCGCGACAGAATAATTGGAAGTTCACCTTGCAAGAGAAAGCAGGGTACAAATCAAGGGGAATTTGAGGATTTGCCACACCTTTCCCTACACTTTGAGGATTTGCCCTCCTTTATTTTGACACTGATGATTTGCCACAACTTTTCCAAAAACTTGAGGAATTGCCCCTGATAAGATGGGCCCGCCATGAGAAGACGAAAATACCCATGAACTGCACATCGAATCACGCTTGGCTCTCTCCCATTCTTTCTGACGGTCTCACGTATTGCAGTATTGACATGAACGCCGCGGCGGCGCCGCGAGCTTCCCTTCGCCTCTCTTCTCCCCGCCGCCCTTTCTTTGACTCCACGCTCCCTTAGCCGGGACGCTTCCCGCCGGCTATCCCCAACCGCTGCTGACCTCTGTCAGGCTGCCGCCTCCCCCTGCCATATCTGCTCCTCGCTCGCTATCTCTTGGCGCAGAACCATCCTGTACCGCCGCTCGGGACGGTGCCGCGCGAGGCTGCGGTGGCCACGCGCACGGCCTCGGCGAGCAGCATGACCGACGTGGCAAGGGACGCTCTCGTCTTCGAGGCGGGAGGCCAGCCGGCAGCAGCATCGGCCGTACGCGTCGCAAGGGGCAAGAAACGGCTGCCGCACGTATCCACTGCAATGACTCAAGCTGGCAGCCAGGCCTCATCGCCGTCGAGCTCGCGGTCCGCCGTGGACAGCGGCGACCACTGGACGGCATCCTTGAAAAGCATGTCGCGCTCGAGCCGGACGGATGGCGGCGCCTCGAGGCGGACGACCAGCTGATGTGTGCCTGGGCGTGCTTTGTGTGTGTGTTAGTGCTGTACGTACATTGTGTGAGTGCTCTGGCACCTGGGCGTGAGTGCGTGATCTGTGCGTGTGTTGTGTGCGTGCGTGCTCCAGCACCTGGGCACCCGGCTGTTGCTGCTCCTACTGCTGCATACACAGAGAAAAACGCTGTAGTCCGAGCTTGCCTCCTGTCTGGCGCGCCCTCGCCGAGCTCACCATGGACAGACACCACCGTCCTCGGGCTCGGACTGTCGACGGCACCCTCCACGCACCACATCCGGCAAACGCACAGGAGCAGCAGCAGCTCGACGACGCTACCGGAGCGTGGGGAGAGGAGGAGCACCAGCAGTACAACACAGGGCGGCAGGTGGATGAGGCATGGCGAGCCGTCGGCTGCGGGACGAACAGAGGAGAAAACGTAAGCATCTAATTTGGATTGGTTTTGGCAAGAGTGACATTTTGGTCATTCAATCTATAGTGTAATCTCAAATCGGTTAGAAAGGGCAAATCCTTAAGTTTTTGACAAAGTAGTGGCAAATCATCAGTGTTAAAATAAAAAAAGGCAAATCCTCAAAGTGCAAGGAAAGGTGTGGCAAATCCTCAAATTCCCCACAAATCAAACCCAGTGCCAAGCAAAAGAAAAGAGTGATGAACATGTCTCACGTACGTGGTTAGCTGTATGGGGCCTCGGCCGTAGTAGGGCGCGCTCGCCCGGTTCACCGCCTTCACGTAGCAGTAGCCGGTGGTTACGAAGGAGGTCTGCCCGAAGAAGGCGGCGAGCTCCCGCCGGCGGGTCGCGTCGTCGCCGGTGGTGCCGAAGCCACGGAACACGCTCGCGTTGGCCGCCTCCAGGAACGCGTCGTAGGTGTAGAAGGCGCCTCTCCCTCGCACCCGCTCATGTTGCGGCCGCTCAGCATGGAATCGAACGCCTCCCGCGTGATGGTCGACGGCACGCTGCCGGCCTGCTGCTGCTGCCCGCTGGCCACGCCGAGCAGGAGCAGGGCGGCGCCGGCGAGAGCCAGCAGCACAGAGAGCCTCATCCGCCAAGGTCTGGAATCCTAGCGACGATGGAGTGTGATGATGTGAAAATGCTGTTCGGGAATCGGGACCGTGTGGAAAACCATTGCCCATGGATTTATTGTTGCGTCGCTAGTACGACAGCAATGGTCAAAACGGGGTGCACTGATTGGTGCAGCAGCAATGTTTGTTTTTGCCTCTCTCTGTTGTGTTTTCTGCGAGGAAGGAAATGCAGTGCCCAGCCGCCTAGGAATCCTATGGGGCCTGGTACTATTTGGGTCCAACTTTTCCTACCAAGTCACTGTCTTATAGCTGGAAAAAATGAAGAAAATAGTTATCTGCGGCTTTCAAACCATACAGGCGTACGGAAAGGACGGAACAGTCAAGTCATCAAATCTGACCGTCGATGAGAAACGGTTTTTTTCAGTCATCCGGCCAGAGAGAATTGTCTCACCACGTCTCCGCCACAACAGGTGTAGTAGTAGCAAGAAAGACCACCACGGGCAACGGCAGGGAGCGGCATGGCCCGAAGGACGGTCCCGATGCGTCGATGACGGTTCGTAACGAGGGGTACGATGGTCATTTCAGGTGGGCGTAGAGCGCGCGTAGACGAGTCGTAGAGCCCTGTACGAGCCTGCACCGGCCCGTGTACTATTGTACACCGGACGTGTACGTGTATTATAAGCTGGCGGTTCCGTTTCCCCGCGGTCGTGCGCGTGCACATGTGCGTGGATATTTTCCAAAAAAGGCCCTAGTATCAGAGGAGGGGAACGGGCACCGGCCGCATCGCCCACCCCATTTCCCCCAAATCGCCTCCCTCTCCCTCCTCTCTCCTCTGCCTCATCGTCTCCCTAACCGGCCACCCCACCTGCTCGCTCACCACCACCGCCTCCCTCTCTCCTCCTGCTTGCTTCTGGCTCGGATGGAGCAAGGCTGTGGCGAAGCCGCCGTCGCGGACGGAGATCTGGAGAGGACGGGCGCGGAGACCGTGGCAGATGCCGTGCAGGCCCTCGTTGGCGGTGCGGGTGCAGGAGGTGCTGCATCCCCACGCGCTGGATCGGTCGCTGCGGCGGCGGATGTGGAGGAGAAGAAGGTGGCCGTGGTGGACTCCGCCATGCCGGAGCTTGGCGTGACGACGTCGAGCGGCCCGTATCATGGACCTGCGGAGGCCGGCGGCGAGCACGTGGACCCGCAGATAATCCTTGCCAGCAGTCCCCTCCGTTTCTAGTTACCCCCATTAAGCAGTAGATTTAGGTGTTAGGTTTTTGTTGTTGTTGCTAGTTGCTGCATCGATCCCCTTCTGATAATTAGAGTTTTTAGATGTTTGATTGATTTATAGTGAAGGTTAAGTTTGGATTTTGTGATTGAATCATCCAGTAGATCTACTAGTTAGGGTTTTTTAATTAGATGTTTAGTTGGGTTTTTTTTGTATTGGATTCAATTATAGCCACTCATATGTAGAATCTATGATTGAATCATCCAGTAGATGTAGTAGTTAGGTTTTTTTCTATTGGATTAACCTATAGGCAGTTATATGTAGAATCTATGATTGAATCATCCAGTGGATGTAGTAGTTAGGGTTTTTTAATTATATGTTTAGTTAGGTTATTTATATTAGAATCTGGATTGCCGCATGTTCTCAAATTCTGTTCTGTGTTGTATATGTTGTTAGATTTGTTGTGCATATTCCCTCAGTGGGCCACGGCAGGGGCTGAGCAGCCACTCAGTGTATCTATTAAAGTTGATATTGTACAAATGAGGTTTAAATCCTACTTCCTTCATTTGAAGTGTATCAATTAATTGTTGAAATGAACACAGTACGTTTAACTAGTGCGCAATTTCAAAATAATTAGGAGCTTCACTTCATTATCCATAAACTAAAATTGTAGGTAAGTTTATTTTTGATCTGTAGGATTGCTGCACTTATAAAGTAAATCATAAGTAAGTTTGCTAGACATGCAACTATGCCAGATGACCAAGTCATATTAAATTTATGTTGCATAACTCTATGCATGAATGTCATATGAAATAGTTTCACACCTAGCGCCAAAAAATGCACAAAGATTTCCTTTCCTAAAGCTCATGGCATTACAATATACCATCCAATATACGGTTCAGAGAATAGGGCAGCCGATGCACCACTATGTACATTACATGAGCCAGATGAAGTAAATGCAATTACTTGTTGTCAACCACAATGGCTCACTTATATAGTTGCAGGGTACATCAAAGAATGTACTACCTCCATTGGCAGACCTGAGCACTCACAAGATTATTGTTGGTGCCCAGACTGGCATTATAGTTTGAAGGACCACAATCAGCATGATCTAAAATTTTAGTTTGACCAAGCTATCATTTTAGAATGCTTGACCTTTGGATACAGTTTAATTTTAGGTCAAAGTATCATTTTAGGTTATTAGAAGCACATTGCAGATTGCTTGACCTTTGCATGCTGCGTTATGTAGTTAGTAGTATCATTGAATTAATTACTTATATTGCAGAATGAGGAAGCTGCTGGCAACAAGAGGAAGCTGGACATTGCTGGGTTCAATGACCCGTCTGATTCTGACGACGACGAGGAGGTAACCCCAAGATATTTTTTGTCTGTTTATTAATCTGTTTGAGATGTTGTTTGTTGATGATGCCCTATATGAATGCCTCTAAATTGGAATGTTATGTAGTTTATTCATTGATATCATAAAGTTGTGTTGTTTGGTCATTAATTAGCTCTAAATGGCATATTTGTGGTCTTTGATCATGAAACCATATCTGAATGCACATAAATGGAAATATTGTGTAGTTTGTCCATTGGATTATTCTAAAATGGAAAATTTTGTTATACTTTCAATTAATTTCTCTGAAAGTTGTGTTGTTTGTGCATTAATTAGCTGTAAATGGGATATGTGTGATGTTTTTTCATGAAACCATATATGAATGCATATAAATGGAACTATTATGTTGTTTGTCCATTAAATTCCTCTAAATGGAACTATTCTGTTGTTTGTGCATTAGTTAGCTATAATGGGCTATTATGTTTGTTTGTTCATTAAATTACAGTAAATGGCAATTATCTGATGTTTGTTAATTACATTACTCTAAATGGGAAGCATGTATTTATGCAAATCAGTTGTATGTGCAGTACAACTCTGGAGATGAGGTGGAAGAGAGGAACCACAAGTCCTTCATTGAGCATGAAGCCAACAAGATGAGGGAGAAGGGGAAGGCGGCGTACTACAAGTGGGGCAAGTTCAGGTGCCCATACTACACCACTAAGCCAATTCCCAAGGATGGGCTGTATGAGCACCTTATGTCGCATGCACGCGGTTTAACAAAGAGTGGGAGCGACGTGAAGATCAGGGAAGAGCATGCAGCCCTCCTGAAGGCTATGGGTCCCATCTAGTCACCCTCTGTGAAGCTGGTAGTGGTACTAATCATCAGTATAGTTGATGATGTTTAACTTTTGTGCTAGTATGGTTGTGAACTGTGAATCTGGAAGGTGGAAGTGTTTGTGAACTGTTAAGTAGTATGGCAGACTCTTAAGTAGTATGGCCGACTCTTAAGTATGGCAGAGACTTAATTAATCAAGTATGTCTCTGAAGTATATCAACTGTCTAGATGCAGGTTAGCTATGCTTTGTTGCGGTGTTTATATTCTGATGCTGCAATGATCACAGTAGGTGCTTCAATGTTGCTTGACTGATGAGACATGCTGCATACAGTGGGCATGTGCTTGGTAATCGTGTGTGCAAAGAACAAGCCTTATCTACATAGGATAGATAGTGAAAAACATTGACTTGAAGTTTTCATAAGTTAGCATGATCGAATCTTCCATTACAAATATATTACTAAATTTAGAAAATGTTGAAAATCATTTTTTGTCAATGTTCTTAAGTTAGCATGATTGAATATTCCATTTCAAATATATCATAAACATTGGAGAACGTTGAAAATCCTTTTTTGTCAATGTTCATAAGTGAGCATGATTGAATATTCCATTTCAAATATATTTTTAAAATTATAAAATGTTGAAAATCCTTTTTTGTCAATGTTCATAAGTGAGCATTATTGAATATTCCATTTCAAATATATTTTTAAAATTAGAAAATGTTAAAAATCCTTTTTGTCAATGTTCATAAGTTAGCATGATTGAAACTTCCATTTGAAATATATTATAAGAATTAGAAAATTTTCAAAATCTTTTTTTGTTAATGTTCATAAGTTAGCAAGATTAAATCTTCCATATCTAATATATTTTAAAAAGTGGAAATTTTGGAGGTGGTCGATAAAATCACCGCCTTCTGGATGGACCATTTGGTCTAACTTACATGGTGATTTTTTGCACCACTTCCTAATCACCCAAATTTTCTTTTACATGGTGACCCACATGTGCCAAACATGGCTATCAAAGAAAATTTGGAAAAAAAAATCATTAGGTGATTTGATGTAGATCAAAACACATGTCAACTGAAAAAAAACATGGCTATTAATGGAATTTCAACAAAAATGAGGCCGTGGTGTATGAATTCTGCTCCCAGTCAAGTCATGCATGCATGCCATGGCCATCGTAGGGTGTGCATAAAAACACATGTCAATTGAAAAAAAACCTTGACTGGGAGCAGAATTCATACACCACAGCCACAATTTATTAGGTGATTTGATGTAGATCAAAACACATGTCAATTGAAAAAAAAATTGTGTATTGCATGCAAGTGAGCATGTGTAAAATTTAGCACGTGTTTTGAAGAAGATCAAAACAAATGTTAATTGCAAAAAAAATGCCCACCTGCTAGAGGCAGGAGAAATCTAACACCACGGCCTGCATACGACTAGGAACCAAACCGTTCATGGGCCAGGATGCAGGCCCGTGGTGCAGAATATCTTTGCTTCTGGTAGGCCCCACGGGGCAGAGGGGATTAGAGTTAGGCAATGTACTTTCTGCATTTGAGAGGAGCTCGAGTGGGGTGTCGCAGCCGGGTATATAAACCGGTGTGGCGTCCTCTCGCTTGGCGAGGTGGGACTAAACTCCCACCCGTGCTCACTCCCACCACCCCACGGCTGTGCCTGCGCGGCTCTGCCTTGGGTCCAATTCGGGTGTGCTGGCCCAGGGCAGCCCGACCCGCGCGCTGAAATAATTCACTATTTTAAATTATTTAATTTGTTTGCGTTTTATATTCTCTTTTATTTTACTTCTTAATTCCAAATTTTCTTTTATTTTTTATATTTCTAGTATTTAAAATCTAATCTTGTTTCTATATTATTTCTAAGAGTGTTTACTAAAATTAAAAAATTTCCAGATTATGATGTGTTTTATTTCATTTGTTCGTTCTCTTTTTAATATTTATAATATTTAAAATATAAATTAAAAAGGTGTGTTTTATTTCACTTCTTCATTTAATTATTTCTTATCTTTTTTATATTTGAAATATTTTTACTTTGTAAGATAAAATGTTGTCTTTTTTTTACTTCTTTATTCTAATATGTTATCTCTTATTTCACTTCTTCATTCTAATATATCTTATATTTTTTATATTCGAATAAATTTTTAAATGTAAGATAATATGTTGTCTTTCATTGCACTTATTCATTCAATTTTTTCTTCTGTTTTCTATATTCTCCTCTTTTCTTTGTTCTGACAGTTATTACTTTAAATAATGTACGATATCATCATATCTTTTATTTCACTTTTCAAGTTTGTCCTTCCTAATTAGAAATGTTCTTTTCTGTTTGATACTTGTAATATGTTTAAATGAAATCTTTACTTGGGACAATCGCATGCATGCATCCACATGCACCATTTACTACAAGCAGGTTTTTCCTGTCGGTCTCACCAATTGAGACCAAACTTTAGGCACTCCCAAGGATGACCATGGCATACATGGATGACTAGACTGGGAACAGAATTCATACACCATGGCTTCATTTTTGTTGAAATTCCATTAATAGCCATGTGTATTACATGTAAGTGAGCATGTGTAAAATTGTTTAGGTGATTTGAAGAAGATCAAAACACATGTCAATTGAAACAAAGATTATGTATTGCATGCAAGTGATCATGTGTAAAATTTAGTATGTGTTTTGAAGATCCAAACACATGTCAAATTGCAAAAAATGCCCACCTACCAGAGGTAGGAGAATTCTAACACCACGGCCTGCATACGACTAGGAACCCAAGAATTCATGGGCCAGGATCTAGGCCCGTGCTGCAGAATATCTCTACTTCTGGTAGGCGCCACGAGGCAGAGGGGATGAGAGTTAGGCAATGTACTGCCTGCATATGAAAGGAGCTCGAGTGGGGAGTCACATGCGGGTATATAAACCGGTGCAGCGTCCTCTCGCTTGGCGAGGTGGGACTAAACTCCTACCCATGCTCACTCCCACCACCCCACGGCTGTGTCCTGCGCGGCTCTGCCTTGGGCCAAATTCGGGTGGGCTGGCCTAGGGCAGCCTAACCCGCATGCTAAATAGTTCACTATTTTAAATTCTTTGATTTGTTCCTGTTTTATAATCTCTTTTATTTCACTTCTTAATTCCAAATTTTCTTTTCTTTTATATATTTCTAATATTTAAAATCTAATCTATTTTTCTATATTATTTCCAAGAGTGTTTACTAAAATTAAAGAATATTCCAGATTATGTTGTGTTTTATTTCATTTGTTTGTTCTTTTTTATATTTATAATATTTACAAAATATAAGATAAAATGGTGTGTTTTATTTCACTTCTTCATTCAATTATTTCTTATCTTTTTTATATTTGAAATATTTTTACTTTGTAAGATAAAATGTTGTGTTTTTTATCACTTCTTCGTTCTAATATATCTTATATTTTTTATATTTGAATTATATTTTAAATGTAAGATAATATGTTGTTTTTTATTGCACTTATTCATTCAAATTTTAATTATGTTTTCTCTATTCTCCTCTTTTCTTTGTTCTACAGTTATTACTATAAATAATGTGCGACATCGTGTTGTCTTTTATTTCACTTTTCATATTTGTCCTTTCTAATAATAAATTTCTGACACTCGATGCATTTTCTAGGGTTTTTTCGGCGACAAAACCCTACAACACTGCCCCCACATGACGCAACATACGTTTTGTATCCGAATTTGTGCACACCTTGCCTGGGGGCCATGCCCACATGGTCCCAAAAGTTGGGGTCATCTCATGCATGCCTCCACATGCACCATGTACAAGCAGGACCATTCGGGTCTGCCGGAGAGCAAGACTGAAAGGGGTTTTTCCTTCCCGGTCCCACCAAATGATCCCAAACTTTATGCACACCCTAGGATGACCATGGCATGCATGCATGACAAGTATAGTTCATTTCCGACACTCGATGCATTTTCTACGGTTTTTCCAGCGACAAAACCC
>NC_041387.1:630739157-630740292 GCF_002162155.2 Triticum dicoccoides
TTCCTTGCCGGTCCCACCAAATGATCCCAAACTTTATGCATACCCAAGGATGACCATGGCATGCATGCCTTACAAGTATCGTTCATTTCTGACACTCGATGCATTTTGTAGGATTTTTTCGGTGACAAAACCCTACAACACTGCCCCCACGTGACGCAACGGGCGTGTTGTGTCCGAATTTGTGCACACCTTGCGTGGGGGACCACATTGGCCATGCCCACATGGACCCAAAAGTTGAGGTCATCTCATGCATGCCTCCACATGCACCATGTACAAGCAGGACCATTCGGGTCTGCCGGAGGGCAGGTCTGAAAGTGGTTTTCCTTGTCGGTCCCACTAATTAGCAAGTCATAAATAGGACAACATTTAATCATACATATTTGAAATGAAATTGAAAACTATGAGAATAAGTGATATGGAATTATGAAACATGAAAAACAATTAGGAATAAGAAGGAGAAAACATATAAATAACAGGAAAACCAAATTAAAAGGGAAAGAGCAACAATACATTTGAATATATAATATTGCAGAAATGATAGAGATACTATAAATATTGTTGAACATATACAAGTAAATAATAACTAATAGGTGTCACAAAGATTTTTTTGAGGGAAGAACTAATGATATTTATTTTGAGGAAAGAAACAATGTAGAGGTAGGTGGGCCGGCCGAGACCGCAAATAACTATCGGATCCATATTGTGGGGGCCCACCACGCTACGCTTTCCATGCACGTCGATCACATGCACGTCGATCACGGGAGTAGTTGTTGTTCTGTTACTGTTATGACCGGTTTAACATATAACCGGAGGAGGCCCACTGGGCAGTAGTTAGGGGCTTGGCCCACAAGTTATCTTAGGCTATTCGTTTCGAGGTTATAAATATTAGTTGTAAAACACCTTTTCGACATTAAGCAATAAAGATATTTTCTATCCTATTGCCCGGCTCCCAGAGGAGCCGGAACCCTAGCCGCCTCCAGCCCTAACCGCCGCCGCCCTCCTCGTCCCTCGCGACGGCGCCGACGCGCCGGAGCTCGCGCCCTCACCCCCAACCTCTGCTATTCTGCCCCTACAACCTAAGGAGCCGAGCTGGTAGGAACCCTAGTCCTACCAATTTGGTATCAGGTACCCGGGT